>NW_006292696.1:7459886-7485600 GCF_000327345.1 Myotis davidii | reverse complement strand
GCTGCCGGCAGTGTTGCTGTTGGGTGTTAATGAGATAATTCATGCAGAGAGGTCTCTCTGGCATTTAACAAGACTTCAGAAAATGGAGGTTACACATGTCTGCGAGGTGGGTGCTCCCAATTGCATAGGAACCAGAGCCCCCAGGGGGCCAGTGACTCCTACAATGTCTCAGCCAGCAGCTAGAGAACAGTTCAAGCCCAGGTCTTCAGGCTCATTATTGCCACTGCATAGAGTTCCTGCCTCCCCCTCAGATCTGGAAACCGATGTAATTTGGCCTTAAGGCAATTCGCTTCCCTCTCCTGTCCCTCACCTACACCTCACCCCCATGCTAGTCCAGCTCCCACCAGCTTTCTCCCACTTCCCCACCCAGAGGGGTTGGCCTGGGGACCTCCAGGGGGCCAACATGTTTTTTTCTCCAAGAGCCATTCCCTCTTTTGGAGAAAATGAAGCAGTTTGAGAAAAGTAACAAAGGCGGCATTTGTGTATTTTGCTTTATGGAGCTGAAAATATCTGGTAAATTGATCCAGTGGGAGTAATAAATACACATTACTTTATCTTGTTCTTCATGTGCTATACCCCTGAGCCCTGATAGAACAACACCACTTAATAGACTTAAAAAAGAGTAATTACACTCACTGGTTGTGTGATTTTTCAGCCCTCCCAGCCCTGCCTGACCTTCTAATTTAGCTCACCGTGTCTAACTAACGCATTTATATTCATCTTTCATGAAGCATGTATGTTCAGGATTGACTTCAGAGCCTTTTTCAAGCTGTCCGCCCAGGTCTCCAATCTGGTTAGCAGTGAGGAGGAGGAGCTATCTGTCTCTCTACATGCGCTTGTATAGGTAACGTGTGTACCCGGCTACTCACAGCATTTTTCATCCTTTATGAAACATAATAAAAAGTATTTATTACATTTTTACTTTAAAGCTTTTATACATTCTAGCATTATTTACAGCTAAACATGCAGGCAAAAGATGTGAGTGTTTTAAAAATGATTACTGTTAATGTTTCCGCTTGTCAGAAGTGCTTAAATTCTCTTGCACTTTGTCTCAAAACTTCGTACTGTTGCCTTTTAAGAACAACACGTTTCAAAGATCTTGCAAGTCAGATTTGCAAACACTGCTGACAGTTCGTGATGAATGATATTGCAAAATCGGCAAGATGTTTGTCATTTCGCACAGCCGAAATATTAAGGAACAGATTAAGAAATGCGAAACGCCCCATGGAAAACAACCACCCCAAACAAAACCCCAAACAAACCTCAGCCAAACCTGGAGCCCAGAGAGCGCACACACCAGAGTGGGTCCCTCAGCCAGGCTTTCTCTCCCAACTTCCCACTCAGCCGGGGGAGCCCGATTGTTCTCAGTGCAGTTTCTCTCACCATATGGTCTCCTCATTACCATACACTAAGGGTCCATATGGGAAACTTGTGAAATGAACTGTATTCATTTTAACTGCCAGATGAGCAGCCTTTTGCTTTGCAAGCTTAGCTTAAGTCATCTGCTGTCTTGGTGTTGTTATGGCAACACGGCACCAATAAAAAAATTCTAATCTACTGTAAGTGATCACAGTATTTTAAGTGCTTGCCTATAACTGCCCTCAAAGGGGAGGACGGAGGAGGCGTCATCTTTGTCCAAGGAGCACAGGGCTGTTCTTCATTCCAGCAGGTGTCAGTAAGGAAGCGGGTGAGGTGCAGGGGGCGGCCCTGCAGTGGGTGGGGATTGTAAGGAAGGTGGGTGGCAGAGGGATGGACGGTAGTGAGGAGGGACTGTAGACCGTTGCGTGGGTCTAAAAAGGACTGATTGTCAGAACCCTAGTTCTTCTGGAAGACACGATGCCCGGCTGGTGTGGTGCAGCCTTATTCCCAAGGCCGGAAGGGCATGGGCCACAAATCCTCAAGGAAACTTCTTTCATTGGCCCTGGACAAAGACCCCAGCCCCCGAGACCCTGCTCTTCCTGGACGTGGGAATCAGTCATTTCCAACACCGTGCTAATTAAGAGCACCCTAAAGTAATGGAGGCAGGCAGCAGCATCCTTCCATATGAATCATCCTCGCCTCCGCAGCCCCACGATAGGTTGCATCCTTGTCGCTCTGTCTGTATTGAAAGTGAATGTTTATAGTCTCAGTTCATCGGCTCACATTAGCCTCATGCTGAATATTTAAACACAGAACAATTTGAACACACCATGAAGGAAGACAGTGACTGCACTTTCATTTGGAACAGCAAGGGCTCATCTAATAATAATTTAGTAAATCAGCCATTTAGTGGCTCGGTGGTGCACTGCGTCGAGCCAAATATTATGCAGTTCGACTGTACACTTGCAGAATTGAAATTTAGACTCTAGTCGCAGGCCCTGTTTTTGCTCAATGGAGAGAGGAGACCCAAAACCGCCCTCCCTAAAGAGCGTTTGTGTTTGGTGATTTATCATAAATACAGAGCTGGGGCAAAAGGAACCGGGAGCCCGCTGTATACATTGTATTGTAATTATGCTGTTATTGTTCTAGTCTTTATGCAAAGACTATCAGTGATTCAGAAGCCACAGTTGCATCAGGGAAAATACAAATATGAACTCTTTGCATAACCTCATTGCCTGTTAGCAGAAAAGAGGGTGACTAAAGGGTTTCAGAAAAGGATAAAGAAATCCCTACATCTTTATCTTCCACACCATGACACTCTCTCATCTTATTAACTCAGTTATTTTTTAATTTGAAGAAACTCTATTAACATTATATCCAGGGACTAAAGTGACTCAAACAAAAACTACAGACACAAAAGCAAATAATAGGTTACAATACTTCTTAGACAAAGCACTTTTTATTTCTTTATTTTTCCATTACAGTTGATATTCGATATTATTTTATATTAGTTTCAGGTGTACAGCATAGTGGTCAGACAGTCATATACTTTACAAAATGATCCCCACCCTTGATAATTCAAGCACCTACCTGGCCCTGTTCATAGTTATTTCAATATTATTGACTATATTCCCAATGCTGTTCATTATTACATCTCCCTTATGACAATTTTGTAACTACTAATCTGTACTTTTCTGAACTGTCTCCCCCCACCCCCCGGCAACCCTATCAGTTTGTTCTCTGCATCTATGGGTCTGTTTCTGTTTTGTTTAATTTGTTCTTTAGATTCCACATAGAAGTGAAGTCATATGTCTTTCTCGGTCTGATTTATTTCACTTAGCATAATACTCTCTAAGTGTGCCTATGTTGTTGGAAATGGTAAGGTTTCATTCTTTTTTATGGTCGAGTAGTATTCCATTGTATATATGTATGACATTCTTTTTTTTTTTTTTTTTTTTTTTTACCTACATACTAATCTTTAAAGAGAGAGGAAAGGCCAGGGACAGAGAGAAACATTAATGTGAGAGCAAAACATTCATCAGATGCCTCCCACATGCTCCCGACCAGGGCTGGGATCCAACTTGCAATCTAGGTATATGCCTTTGACCGGAATCGAACCCAGGACCCTTCAGTCGGTGGACCGATGCTCTATCCACTGAGCCAAACCCACTAGGGTGGCATCTGTGCTTTCGACTGCTGGTTTAACCTGGGCCCCTTAGTATTCTAAGTGGATAACGTATCCCTGACATGATAACACTTCTGCTACGACTGCTGATCTCAGGCACTACTTGTGTTTATCAGTTTTCATTACAGCCATCCCATGTGCTTGCTGGATGGGATGGCTTTCCATTCCAGAAATACAAACAGTGGCGAGAGAGAGAGAGAGAGATCTATAGGTGGGGATTGCATTGTATCCATATGTTGGGTATCCTATATAATAAAACCCAAATATGCAAATCAACCAACCAGTGGAACAACTGGTTGTTATGATGAGCACTGACCACCAAGGGGCAGACGCTCAATGCAGAAGCTGTCCCTGGTCGAGGCTGGTGAGCGGGTGGTGCCAGGCCACCAGCCAAGGTGTGTGCCAGTGGGCTCCCCCTCCCCCAATCACCCTGCCTGCCAATCGCCTGGCAGATTGGCCCTGATCACTGGCCAGGCCTAGGGACCCTACCCGTACATGAATTTCATGCATTGGGCCTCTAGTAGTACATAATGCTATGATGAATGTATGGATGCATATATTCTTTAGAATCAATGTTTTGGGTTTCTTTGGGTATACACCCAGAGGTAGAATTGCTGGGTGATAAGCAGTTCCATTTTTAATTTTCTGAGGAAACTTCATACTGCTTTTCACACAGTGGCTGCACCAGTCTGCGTTCCCACTAACAATGCAAATCCTCTCCAGTACTTGTTTGTTGATTTATTGACGACAGCCTTTCTGATAGATGTGAAGTGATACCTCATTATAGTTTTAATTTGCATTTCTCTGATAATTAGGGACACTCAGCATCTTTTCACATGTCTTTTGGCCATTGGTATGTCTTCTTTGGAGAAGTGTCTATTGAGGTCTTCTGCCCATTTTTAATTGAACTGTTTGTTTTTTGGTGTTGAGTTGTATGAGTTCTTTATAGATTTTGGATATTAACCCCTTATAGGATGTGTCATTGGTGAGTATTTCTTGCATTCAGTGGGTTGTCTTTTCATTTTGCTGATGGTTTCCTTTGCTGGGCAAAAATGTTTTAGTTTGATGTAGTTCGATGTGTTTATTTTTCTTTTGTTTGCCTTCCCTGAGGAGATATATCAGAAAAGAATATTGCTAAGAGAAATGTCTGAGATTTTACTACCTATGTTTTCTTCTAGGATTTTTATGGTTTTGAGTCTTACATTTAACTCTTTAATCTATTTTGAGTTTATTCTTGTATATGGCGTAAGAAGGTGGTCTAGTTTCATTTTTTTGCATGTATCGGTCCAGTTTTCTCAACACCATTTATTGAATAGACTGTCAGACAAAGCACGCTTGAGTATGATTTCAAAAAAATTTTGTCTCTGCATTCTCTTGTCAAAAACACAAACTATGAAACAGTATATTTTCTGAATCTCTCCTCTCTATCTGCTAGAAAACTTGTGGGCAGATTCCATTTACCCACTGTGATAATATACATAGTTTAGGGACTTAGTATCCCGAACTGATTCTTTTCATCAGCTGAGTGTAACCTGGATCTCTGTACCCCTGAAATTATACAGGGTGTCCCCAAAATGTATGCACATTTTAACAGCTGATAGCTCAATTTTGAAAATGAAATGTATTTTAATAAACACTGTCTTTATAATTATTCAAATTTTGGGGGACACCTATATAGAGACTTGTGTGTGTGTGTATGTGTGTGTGATGAGTATGCACACACACTTGCATGCATATACCATTTTTCTGAAGAGGGAGATTTAGCTTTAGTTAAAAAGCACGGTACTCCTATGGTATCACGCCCATTTTAAAGATGAGGACACTGGGACACAGAAAGGACAAGTAACCTGCTCAAGCTTACGCAGCTGGTAAATGGAGGTTTTCTATCTTACCAGCCTTCCTCACCGTTAGTCCATTGAGAATCTTTCGCAGTATTTTGCAAATAACGTTTCAAATAGCACTCAGAGTGGATAATATACGTTGACTCAAAAAAATGCATGAAATGTGTCCAAGTCCCCTGGAAGTTAAGTGGGGGTTATTGGTGTTATTCTCAGTGCGTGTGCTGAACCAAGTGCAGGTATTAACCCTGCTCTGCAGACCAGGAAGAGATTACAGGGCAGGGCGTGGGTTTGAGCCAACTCTGTTGGACTCCAGAGCCAGCTCCTAAGTCCTGCCTCCTAGAATTAAGAAAAGGGAGTTTTAAGGAGAAAACAAAAAGCAATTTTGCAAACCAGTCTTTAAAAAAGTATCCCTCCACTTGGCCAGGGGGAAACAGGGAAGTAGTAACAGACTATGGTAAGGTTGCCTGAACAGGTGAAAGTGGCAGCAGGGATGTAAAGTGCACATCTACGCACCTTGGACATCATTCTTTCACTCCTTAGCTACAGAGTGATAGGGACCTGTAACAACAGATTACTCCAATAGCTTAATTCTGGAACCTCTTTCAAGGTCTTTGTTAGCACTGAGATCTCGATGAGGGGAACTAAGTTTAACTTAGTTCATATCACACCCCATGAAAAAGAACATTGAATATAACTGCTCATTAATTCAGGAAGTCACAAGAGGAACAAGGGGCTAACTCACTTCTACCTGCCAACCATCTAGTATCCTCCTCTTAAAGACCGAAGCCGTTAGAAACAGAGATACTAGGAGGTCTTCAGACTTGCTCACTGTTTTCAGCCTTGAGTAACACTTCATTTAAGCCTTGGAGTAATAGGGGCTGAGCCTCAGTGGTCTGCAGACAGTGCACTTCCATTGCAATTATAGTTAAGACCACCTGTAAAGGCCATGAATCATCATTCAGAAATATTTGTCCGGAGGTCCATATAAGAACAGATGATGTTCGACAATGTCAGAAGCAAAAAAAACAAAAACAAAACAACAACAAAAAAACAACAGGAGAAAACAAACAAAAAACACACGAAAAACAACAACAAAAAACAACCCAAACTATATTTATGCTTCCCTGAGATCTCTTTGAAGTACAGCGTAGTTCCAGCATGCACAGATCACTTACTCAAGTTTAAATATACGTAAACACATACACGTACACTTGTGTACACATGCCACATGCACACACATAGACATGCACCTATGTACATGTGACAATACATCTCTCAGTTGACTCAGTGGCCCTTTTACTTTCAAACCAGATATTTCTCCTCCTCCACCCTAAGGAAAGGGAAGCCACCGCCAAAAGACAAAGAGAAACAGAAGTAGTTAATATTTGGCTTTTGTGTTTCTAAGAGCCCAGGCCTTGGCGACTTAAAAGATTTTCAAGGGTGATTTTGAGTCTAGGCAGTTTTTATTTCATGTGCTGACTTTACAACCTACCCTGAGAAAGGCACCTCTGTCCATAGCCTTCTCTTTAAGCCGAGACTTTTATCCTGATCAGAAGGCCGATTTCCAAGGCCACTCAGCAGGACCTAACCCAGAGCATTGGTCTGAAACCGGTACAACGGATTGGAATCAGAGGAGCCCGCCGGAGGTGGCCAAGTTCAGCTCTCTACCTCCAAGCGGGTCAGGTTCACAGGGGTGCAAACACCATTTTTCACTGTGTTTGTGGCAGGAAGCACCCCAGGCTCCCATTCACCAATTACCATGACACCATTTCGAAGAGAATGCCAGGAGACCAAAAAGACGGGGGGAAAGCCATTGTCATAACTCTTCTCAGGAACACCAGGTTTCACAATTTATCCTTAACTGCTGACACTTGAAAAGTCACACATTTTGGTAAAATGAATCAAGCTGTAATGTTTCTTTTATGAGATCCCCTTGCAGGAAAGGGAGGTCCGGCACCTGGCGGAGGCCGCCCTCAGTTATCCATCACGGTAAAGGCAGCTGTCCTAGCCGGCTTCTCAGAGGTCACGCGATCGAACCAACAGCTCTTACAACTATATTATTGCTTACGGAACAGTAATTGAGGCACCAGATAAAAATTCCCTGGTCTAATAGGCAGCGAACAATTTTCACTCAATAAAATTATAAGCCAAATCATTCATTTCATAACACTCTGGCTAATTTATTTGTTGACCTTTTAATAACCATAGCTCTTCAGTGGTATTAACTGCAACTCAGACAAAATCTCTTGTTCATTTCGCTTTCATTGATTTTTTTTTCTTTTCCATTGAGGCAATAACAGCTGCTTTGAAAACAGGCGTTTTCTTTCCACTGTAAAAGTCAGTCATGTAAGTTAGCATGTCTTACACTGACAGAGCTGCATTAGCTTACAACCTACTTTAATTTCATGTGGTTCCGAACTCTTCAGTACCACGTCTAACAAAGGCACCACCTCCAGCCAGATGATCCATAATAAACTGAGAAGTAAGAGGGCCCTCATCCACCCTGAACATAAAATCAACTTGAAGGTGAAAGGAGGTTGAGAAGTGACCACTGCATTTACTTTAGACTAGACCAGCATGCTTTCCATGCCTCTTGTATCAATAGCCATAGACCCCTTCTGAATATTGAATTCCTTTGTTCTGGAAATTTCTGCAGATTTTGATTAAGGTTTGGATTTTATTTTTCTTTCAAGACGATGGGCAACGAGTGTGCTTGGGAATATTCTGTAAGTTTCAGATAACGTTTCTTATATAATAAAATACGCTGAAGTCTTTACAATGCAGGACAGTAAAATATAATTGTTACACATTTGGCATTTTATGCCTCTCTAGGAATAACCACTTGCTACCTACGCCTCATCTATGCTCCTCCTTTCCATTTCAATTTACTCTAAAGTGGTCCTTAGCAGTAATGAGAATGCCCCTTTCAACAGAAACATGTTTAATTATATCCACGCTAAGTGTAAGTGACTCTTCTCAGTCACAGGGCTTCTGAGCAAAGAGTTTAAAGCGTGAGAGTAAAGGTTTCTAATGATCTCTGCGGTAAGCTCCATTTCCAGTTCATATTACCAGAAAAATGAAAAATTTGAGGAATGTCTCAGAGGATCGGAAACTAAACAGTGCTCAAGTATTATTTTGGTTTGTTTCACTCTGTCCCTCACTGCCCTCATTAGATGATTTTTAAGAATGCAAAGTCTACCATGGTGGAATTTTCCATTTGGCTGAATTAACACAAAGGAAGTTGGGACATAAAACCACCCTCCACAGAAATACCTCAGTACAACTAGTATTTGTTGCCGTGTGCGTCCAGCGCTGTGGGGAATGGGCAGTTCCCATCGATTTTTGGCTTTCAGGATTTCTAATCTGTAGTGTCTCCCAGACTTCCAGGAGCAGGCAGGGAAGGAGCTGGAACTTAAGGGCAAGTGAGCTGAATGTACTGCTCACAACTGGACCCTCCAGTCAACTCCGGAGTGAGGAGGCACATGAAATCACTGCTGGTTTCACTGATAGATGCGTATCGCCTTTAAATCAGGAGTGATTTTTGCCACTTCACTTCATTTTTATGCTGCTGGTATCTGTGCCCACCATGTCTGACTCCCCTGCAAAAGTAAGGCAGATTGTTGATAAGTGGGTGTCAGGAAACCGTGCCGTGTCAGAGAGGTATTGTGCTGCTTTCTCTGGAATCACCCACGTCCACTTGCCTTTGATGCTTGTAGTTTAGCTTCTGTTTTCCTCTACATCCTGCAAAACACCGTTTCCCACTTTAGGGGGCAGAAAGCCAAGCACAGACTGTCCTCCCTGTTACAGAAGCACCCCTGGACCTTATTTTATGAGGGAGTTCCCAGAGTCTCCAAATATGATTCTGAAACTTGAAATGCATGTTGTGTTGGTAAATGGGTGTCCATCTGGCTTTGTGAGTTGGCTTCTATGTGCTGTGAATGAGGGGTCATTCAGACCATCTCCCCTGCTTACCTGAGTTTGAATTACTCAGAACAGTGAATTGGGTCTATAAATGGGTCACTATTAGAGAATTAGCCAATATTTCCCTTCTCCCTAGAAGGCTAGGTGTAGGCAGTGAATATGAGCTTATCAGCCACACACTTGCCATGGAGGGTAAATAATCATCAGAGATTTTACTCTCAGGAAACAGAAGGAAGGATGCATTGACCATGTCTGCACATCAGACATGCTACGCCTGCTTCCCAAGAGTGTGCAAATTCCCAAGTATTTCTAAGGCCCTAAGAGGACAGTTAATAAAAGGCTAATGTTCATCAAGACCAAACTCATGTTGTTAGGAGCCTATAACTTGAGATAATGTCTGTACCCAACATGATTCATTACATTAATCACAAAATGTAAGTGCAAGCCAGCAGGAGACATAGAGTAAATCCAAACAAAGAAGGGACATAAAAAAAAAAAATCCCTGCAGTGATCAAGACTTAACTTTTGGGAATTTATATATTAGATTGGAAAGTCTGGAGCCCAATGGAGCACCAAATTTAAGTCTCCTGCTTTTATAAACCATGCCAAATATGCGACATTGCCATTTCATCACGTATATTAAGCATGCCCCTTTAAAAATCAGTAACTATCTTAGAATAAACTCTTCAACAAGAATTTCTCAGGGCCCTTGATTTGGTAAACACTGTGCTAGAGGCTGAGAGAAGGAGACTGAGACACATCACTGGCCTTAAAGAACCCACAGCCGAGTGTGGAGAGCGAACATTCACACACTTAAGAGTAGAGCTGAATGACCCTTGTAGCAGAACGATGCTTGTACTGCTGTGCTGGGTGGTAGTCAGCACTATTTCCCAGAAGAACGAGAAAGATTAGGAGCTGGGGTACCAGTGGATGTGGGATTCGTTCTGAGAGAATCATGTAATTCTCAAAAGCTCAGGCTCTGATGTCTAACAGGCCTGGGCGTGAATCCCTGCTCATTCCGTTATCAGTTGTGTGAACTCAGGGAAAGCTAGCTGACCTCCCTGAGGCTCAGTTCCTTTATCTGTGAAATGGTGATATGGACAATACCTTAACAGGCTCTCTGAATGAGTCCGTGTCCCACTTTCAGTAAACCATCGTTATTTTTGTCATTGTTCCACCACCACCACCACCACCACCATGCAGTGCTTCTCAACCTTCTGGCCCTTTAAATACAGTTCCTCATGTTGTGACCCAACCATAAAATTATTTTCGTTGCTACTTCATAACTGTCATGTTGCTACTGTTATGAATCATAATGTAAATATCTGATATGCAGGATGGTCTTAGGCGACCCCTGTGAAAGGGTCGTTCGACCGCCAAAGGGGTCGCGACCCACAGGTTAAGAACCACTGCTTTAGAGGGTGGGAAGGAGTTTTCACAGCTTGAAGCCAGCATTTGACAGGAGAGACAGAAGGAGTGGAGGTGTGGGGAGAGGAAGGAGCCCCACATTTTACTTCCAGGCGAGGAAGACTAGCTGGACCAGAATAGTGAGCAGTTCTTTATATGTGCAGGGTGATAAGATTGGATAGAGAGGGCAGGAGCAGACTGTTGGGGGGAATCTTTTGTAATCCCAGTAGAACCCTGTACCTCGATTCTGGGAAGACAGCATGCTCTGAAAGGTTCTGGAGAGCAAGTCATCATCAGTGTGTGACCACTGGGGCCACAGGAAGCTAAAAAAAAATACTTGCTGATTGATTGGGTTGCAACGCAGGGAGCACAGCGGAATCTTCCCTCTGTATCTGTACCCCACTCCGCATTGTTATGATAAGGGCTTCAAACCCAACTAAAACCTGGAACAGTTGCACTTGGGCTATTTCCCGGGACTCCATTTGTCCTTCTGTCTTCTCAGTGTGTCTGCAAACTCGAAATAGATTTACTTTTATCCATTTTCTCTCTCTTCGGACCCCTATGCATATAATTATCAATTGACAGTCATGGTACGATGGGTGCAACCAGGTTTTAATTGTGAGGGGGAATAGATGAGTGAAAAGTTGTTGTTTTCAAGAAGTAAACATTTTCTGTTTCTTTAATGGAGAAGAAATCCGAGGCCATGAAAAGAAGAAAATAGTCCAACTCGGAATGAATCTGAGAACAAGCATGGGCTCTGGAAGGAGACTCCCAAACTTTTCAATATTTAGGATCTAGTATTTGTCGTCTTCATTCCCCCAAGGGGTATTTTTTAAAAATCCAAAGATAGGATTAATTATCCTGGAAGAATCTAATCTCTACCCTCATGTTTTAAACTGCAAGCGGGGAGACGTTTTAAACATTATGAAAAGAAGAGGAAATCTCTCCTGACAAATAAATGCCTTGAAAAATTAGTTATTAGTACTAGTCAAGTGCTCTTTCTTCTCAGGAATATTAAAATTGCACATTAGAGCATAAGGATCCTTATTCCATGCTCCCTCCTAATGCCACAAAACTAAGACTTGAGGAACAATTTCAGAGACAAAAGATGATATGAAACATCCAGCTCTTCCCTTTATAGGAAATTTCTCCCCCCCCCCCGCCCCCACATCTCAGGCTCAATCATTTCCTAATGTGAAATTACAGATTTTTCCAATTACCATATAAAACTGCAAAAAAATTACACTTGTGACCACAGAAAAGATAGCATATACTCTCAATTTGATTTTAAAAGGCATACATCTTTTATACTACCTGTCATTGTTATAATGCCTTTTACAAATTTAATCAATACATTTTAACATTCTATATACTTTAAGTGCAATATACAATAAATATTCAAGTTTCATCTTAAACGGGCTCTAGCCTTTAAATTGTTAAAACGGCAGTGCCCTTTCCATCTACTTACATAATGTCATAAAATATACATTTCAAGGTAAATGAAGTCAGCTACTTCAATTTAGTCCCTCAAACTGGTAGTAAATGAGAGGTTAACACTATGGTGCCAAACCCATTATTGAGTAAATTTAGCACCTTGGACAGCTCTGTAAAATCTTTATTGCTTTCCTGACCTGCTCGTCATGTTCTGTCGGTGTGTTCAGGGGCTCTCAGCCCTGATTGAAAGGCAATATATTAGATCCCAACACAAACACGCTTGGGGGCTAGTTCCCTGGGAGCGTAATGACATGGAGGTGAGAGCAATTTTCTGGTCACCGAAATCCAAGCACCTTGCAGGCCCGTGGCACTCACTCATAGAGGACCCGGACGTTTCCTTTCTCCTTCCCATTTGTGGAAATAACTAATAGAAGCTGAGTCACATGGGCAAAGCAGTACCAAGATGTGGGCTCTCCTGTGAACCCCACAGTGGATGCCGCAGTGGGGGACGTTTTGAAATGGGCGAGATATCATTTAAGGGCATCGCTGAAGTGATAACCCAGGTTCACCCTCCTCGAGACGGCTGGTCTGAAGCTGTGTGGGGCCGGTGACCCACCCATAGCAGGGAGCCAGGTTGCAACGCGTGGCCCAGCTTCACGGATCAAAGAAGGAGTCAACCTTAGGAAACAAGATTCAGGCGTTCCATTTTCAAAGGATTAATGGCGCGGAGAGCTCTAGGTATTGACATGAAGAAAAAAACACGTGGATTAAATCATTGAAAACCTTTATCACACAATATATATGAGATTAAAACATATAGCACACAAGGGTAGTTGGCCTTTTTTTCAGGTTCACAAAAACTTCAAAGATCTTGGGGTTTATATTGACCGCCCTCCTCCCTGGTTCTGTGCAATTAACTAAATTAGGAAGCACCGCTCAAAATCCTCAAGGATGACAGTGCTCACAAGTGTAGAAACTCCCCATCTTATTGCTCTTGACAAACAGGAGATGTGTATTGTCTTTTCTCAAAATGAAAAGGAAGAAAAAAACACTTTCTCTGCCAACCCCAAAACACTGGCATAAATATGTATTTGAAGAAATAGGTGAACATAGACCCAGAGAAGTAAAATCTTAGTAAGTAAACTATCTGGGCCTTGTTTTGTTTTCATCTTCCCTGTGAGCCAGAGAAAACCGCGAGGTTCCACAGAGAGAGCAGTGGAGCTGAATTTGATCTGCGGCTAGAGTTCAGCGTGCCCATCGCGCGGTGAATTATTAACTGCTGTGGTCAGACAATACTGCAAACAAAAGGCTATAAATTAGCTGCTCGCTTGCATTAGAAACATAAAGGGATTATTTCAGATGTATTGATTCAAACCCCATTGATTCTATAATACTTCTCACTCCTGCTATGAAAAATAACTGGACTGTTTTTGTAAATGGGGTCTAGCAGCTTAAGGCAAGCATCAATGTTTATTAAGGAACTGAAAACCCCTCTCCCTCATTTTTGAATTTAGGACATATATAATAGTAGTCCCTGCAGCATGACAACTATTTTATCTTATATTATGGAGAATTTAACATTGAGGAACGCTAATATGTATCTAAGAGCTTGCCATTTCAAGACTCGTTCTAGAATTTTTGAAGAGGCTATGAATGCAATTATGTCCCTATTTTCTGATCAGTATCTCCAGTGTGTGAAAATGGAGCGGTACTACGTCTCCGTGCAGAAATTGATTGTGTAAAATAAAGTTAGACTTCTTTTTTAAACTTTTACCCACAGCAAAAAATTGTAAACCTGTCTTTTTGCAAGTCACCTCATAGCCAAGCATGCCTTTAGGTTTGGTTCTCTGATAAGCCTCCATTCTACATGTATCACATTTTGCAGTATAAATGAATCTGCAAAAAATTAGGGCAAAATGAAGAGGGAAGGATTGCGTTTGGTTAGAACGACAACAAAAAAAATACCACTACACACACTTTTGTGGAGTGCCATATATTATTGGAAACGAGCACGCAAGCCAAATATGGAAGCCTACCTAAATGAAAAGATGGAGACACATTTTATTCAGTGGGGAAGGGAGCGAACAACAGAGCATAGATCTCAGATGAGAATGAATGAACAAACAGGGAAGATACTAACAATCCTGGAATACAGAAGAATCACGATGACGGAGGCACTGCCAGTCGTGAGAACCCGTGCAGAGGGAGCTCCTGGGGGCAGGAGACCCCTTTGGTGAGAGCCTTCGACAAGCAGTGCGTGGCCGAGGAGTGTGGGTTGTCTATGTCACCCCCTTATGTCGGGATTGTGCCACACAATGGAGATAAAGAAGTTTAATGCTACATGCTTCTAGTAGCTGAAGATTGATTGGAAATCCCTCGAAAATGACCTGTCTGATAAGGTCATGGTGCCTGGAATAAGCAATTAAGTGCAAAATAAACGCATCTTAGGGATTCATAACATGCACTGAATGACATCGATTGTAGTCATCCAGTAAATGACCTCGCAATTGTATTCGGCAATAAACACATGAGCGCTTTATCGTGCCTATGGCAGGCGCTTGAGTGATGTATTTTATCCTGCAGCACCAACGATGCTCACCTTTTGACTCGATTAAGTGTGTATGTGAACAGGGACAAATTGGTGATTTAGCACCATCCGGGGGTTCCCGGAGCTACTGCCTTCAGAGCAGTGCCTTGGCAGAGAGTGGCCAGGATAAGGACAACCTGCTTTCACTCAGAGGCCTGTGTCTGCTTCTCTCCCAACAGGAAGTCATACTCAAGAGGGCTGCGGACCTGGTGGAAGCGCTGTATGGGATGCCACACAACAACCAGGTGAGCGAATGGGGCCTCCAGCCTAGGTGGGCTCCACATTCAATGTAAGGTCTCAGATTCCTTGGTGTAATGGAAGCGTATGGAAACCATAAAAGTCCCTTGCATGAGTTCAGTGTTTAAGCCATTCAGACACATCACGTTGCAAAGCCATTCAATTCTTCTCTTCTTTTGTAAAATTTTTTATTACCTTTTCTACTATGATCATTTTCCTTACCCGAAGAGGCATTCTGTTTAAAACGAAATCTTCTGTGGGAATGTACTTCATGATGGAGGGAGAGAGTTACTGCCGCTTTATGTTATTCCTCAGGGTTTTCAAGCCAATTGAGGAGGGAAAAAAGGGTTTAATTTCTTCTCCTAAAAAGTATAACAAGATCTGAATATAACTGTCTTCCTCTATTTCCTAGGGCACGTCCTTGTATGAGGATGCTAGTATGAGTCGGACAAATGATTCACTCTTTTTGTGCCACCTGAGTCAATGTGCAGGGGACACAGTCCCACTAATACTCAGGGACCCAGAGAGTTATGTGTGTGTGTGTGTGTGTGTGTGTGGTGTATAGCCTTGCATTCCTGTGTGTGCCCAGGGCGCTGTCATAGACTGTGAGGTGTATGGAGGGAAGGCTTCGTTAATGGGCTTCCCAAGTCAGACAGACAGGGCTCTCTGCAGCCCAACTCTGTCCTTAAATAGGTGAGTTCCCCCATTTGTGATATGGGGGTGATGACGAAGAGACTAAACCTGAAGGTTTGCAGAGACGGGTGCAGAAATTAATGCCATTATCCATGGGAAGCCATGGGAAGCCCAGAGCATGGACCACAGTGAGCCCCTGACTGTAGCGTCACTGGGGTGTGATGGGGTAGCTAATGGGGGTGCTCCTCTTACTTTCCAGGAGATTATTCTGAAGAGAGCGGCTGACATCGCAGAGGCCCTATACAGTGTCCCCCGCAACCACAGTCAGCTCCCAGCTCTCACTAACACTTCCGTCCACGCGGGCATGATGGGCGTCAATTCCTTCAGTGGACAACTGGCCGTGAATGTCTCCGAGGCCTCGCAGGCCACCAATCAGGGTCAGGAGCCTGCTCTTCTTCTTCTCTGTCCCCTGTCCCTTCCAAACCTGAAGCTACAAACCAAAAGGGGAGATTCCTCGCCAGTGTGCATCAGGCACTATTGTGGCATTTTGTCAGGGAAGCTGGTAGAAGGGGCTGTAGAGATGCGTGCCTGGAGCCACCGCTGCACCAGACTTCTCACCATCAACCAAGACCGCAAAGAGTGCGGGAATTAAAGTTCTGAGGGGCCAAAGCACAGCGTTCGAAACCAGGGAAGAGGAACCTGTTCACTTCAGGGTACACTTGTAAATTGGGATTTATTTCTGCTCCAAAATGATGATTTACGGGCCCTGCATTGGCACGTCTCAGGGCCCTGCTAAGTATTTACGATCTCCTAAGAAATGTGCCTTTGGGGCTCCCCATTTTAATCAGAGCCAGCACCATCTGCCCCTCCCATGAATCACCAACCCCTTTCCTCCAGGGCACGGCATGGGGACAGCCATTCCCTGCCCCATCTTCCAGGACCGCCACCCTCACCCCTGGTTTTGTCCCCACCCCTCAGGTTTCACCCGCAACTCAAGCAGCGTCTCACCACACGGATACGTGCCGAGCACCACCCCCCAGCAGACCAACTATAACTCCGTCACCACGAGCATGAATGGATACGGCACAGCCGCCATGTCCAATTTGGGTGGCTCCCCGACCTTCCTCAACGGCTCGGCTGCCAACTCGCCCTATGCCAGTAAGTACAGATGTGTGTCCTATGTCTTCTGCAGGGAATTCAGCATTGTGCTGTGTGGCCCACCATGCAGCTCTCTGGGCCGTGCCCTGGCAGCCCAACATTGACCCAGGTGATGCTGGGGGCAGCACTGTTTCCATTAGACACATCTGCCTCCCCTTTCTCCCCCCCAAATCGCCCTAACCATCAGAACTTTGCTGCAACCCAAAGCAGCAGTATGCTATTACAGCCAGAACCCCAGCCTGGAATCAGATGGAGACGGGTCACTAACTGGTGGCCCCGGGGAAGCTGATCTCCTCTCCAAGTCTCAGTTTTTTGGTCTGTAAAATGGAGGGGAACTAGCCTCCTTCCCAGAGAGTCGTTGTGAGACTTTGATACAAGAATGAATGCCATCAGTTGTCCCTGGTGCCTGAGCCATGAGAGGCACATGCAGTGAATCTAAGTACTGATCATAATGATAATAGTGAGAGGGGCAGGTAATATAGCCCAGTAAAAATAGTCTAAAACATAAACGCTCGTCCTTTAGGAATATGACTCCTTTGTTTTCAGTGCCTAAAAACAACACAACTTTATTACCTTGAGTTCTAGAGGTCAGAGGTCGACAATGGTTGGCAGGACTGGGTTCCTTCTGGTGGCTCTGGGAGGACTCTGATTTCCTTTGTTGTTTTAATGGTTGGAATTTTTTCCCCCTTTGTGTTTGATATGCACTTAAAAAAAAGAACCACCAACCAATGCAAAACAAAAAAAAACACTTTATTTTTTCCAAAAACCTGGCACAGGAAACACACACAGACATAAGAAATGTTCTTGGCTCTTGTCTTAAAGAAGTGTACCTTAGGATATTTTTCTGGTGCCACATTTAGATTGCACCTAAAAAGCCTCAATGATATGTCTCTACATTCTCGTGGGCTCCCTCTGGGGATATTTATATAGACGGCCAAGTTCATCTTGGACGATGTGCGTGACTCTTGTTGTGTGAGCTGTGGCCAAACTCTTAGGCATTTGTAGGAAGATAGGATGATAGAAGACGTATTGTTCAATGAAAGAATATTCATGATTTTTTTTTTAAATGAGGTTTAGCTAAAAATACTGAACGTGATGCTGTCTCTTATGGTGGACATGTGGAGAGTGCTAATCCTTGGAAAGTTTCAAAGTTATTTCTGAGCAATACTTAGGGCCTTTTGTTTTCTGGGGTAAGTGTGTGCTAACTATTTCTACTTTGTTTGGAATCATCAGCTTGTTGAACATTTAGAATTTCCCTCTCCAATAACCCGCTTATATTATGTCTGTCTGCTTGAGGGTCGACGTTGAAGGCCAGTTCCACATAGATTTTGATTCATGGGAAGGTTGTTTCTCATAGATCAGTTCCGTGTTCTCCCATCTATTCAATCAGAAAATGTCTCCATCATGACCTGAAAATTAAAAGGTGGCACTCTTAATTAAATCAATAAACTAATTGCTATATGGTAGCAATTCAATTTAAGGGCTTGGATTGCTCCGTCTTCTCAAGCCCGTGCAGACAGCAAGCGACTTGAGCCTGAGATTGCATCTGTCAGCCGGGAAACTTCCAACACTTAATTTCCATTAATTGATTTCCTTAGTGCTCACAAATATAGTATTAAATTCTCAAATAAGCTCTCAGATGGGACGGTTTCATCTGCATAAATGCAAATAAAACAATAAACACCAAGCCCAGCAGATTCAAATTTTTGCTTCCATAAGACTTAATTATTCATAAACCACTCATGTTGAAAAATCCCTCGCAGGATAAAAAAAAAAAAGTAAAATAAGACATTCCACTGGTGAGCACACTTTCTGGTGTGCTGGGTGGTAACTAATAACGTTGTAACAAATGGAACTGCTTGACTATCTCTCACCCCTCTCTCTGCTCACACTCCCTACACCTAAATACACATCACCATCTTATTTGCCAATGAGATTAATTGCCTTCCTCGGTGAACCAGCAGGATTTCAAGTCTAGGAATATTTAAAAACCAAACCTCCAGTGTAGGGGTTTTGCAATTTAAATGGGTGTTATTATTAAGCGTATTTTCACATTTACAAATCCTAAGAGGTGTATGAAAATGCTGGCCTCATTAAAAGAAAAAGTACAGTTTAGGAAATGTTTGTGGAAACTCCGAGGATGGCGGCTCTGTGTTCTGCTGTATAAAGCATTCAGTGCCTTCGATTGTGTGCCACCTAGAACCCATTGCAAGGGGTCGCTTACCCGTTGGCAACTGCTGCCTGTGACCAATTTGATGCCCACTTCCTTAACTTTCTCAAGTCAGTAGGCCAAGGGTAAGCCCACCTCCGCAACCCCTGGGACTCTGGTGGGCCCCTGGGAGGGGAGCCTTTTCTCCTGGCTCTCTTTTTCCTCTGCAGGATGGTGTGGTAGAAAGAGCACTGCGTTGGGGTGTGGTTCCTGGCTTCACCATTCCAGCTATGGCCCTTGGGCAAGTCACGCTGTTTTCTGAGTTTCAGCTGGCTCCATTGGCTCAGGTGTAAAAAGGATAGAATAGGCCTAACTTAACTTGCTTGGCCAATGACATAAGCTGAAAAAGACGGGAAGATGTCTTCTGAATGATAAAGCAATATATAATGTTCATGACATAATATGAGAAATAACACAGTAGAAGGAAGTACCTAGAATTGAATTAAGTGCCTGGGAATCACTGGACAGCATTCATACTTTTCCCAGGAGAGGACAGAGCCTGAAGGGAATAGATGGAAATACTAGTCTTGAGTGTAGAGGACTTAGAAGGTGCAACATCTCTGTCTCCTAAAGGTAATCAAGAGATGATTAGCGACGAGCAAAAGATGAGAGGACCGTTGTTGGTAGACAAGATGTGTCTCCCAAACTCTTTCGTATTCCCAAGCAGCTAGGTGTTCTTTCTCTCTGAATTGCCCACGGCAGTTCTCCCATCATTGATAATCCACATCCCCACTCCTACCAGACTGGGAGTATTTACATAAGACTCCTCCTATCATACTGCTTGTTAATTCACAAACATTTACATTCCACTTCACTGGGATAGAGGGGATTTGGAATGTTGACTTGTAGTTCTGCATGAGCTACAAAGGTTGCACATTACAGTCAACTTGTCCACCTTGCCTCCTATCCATCTATCTCTGTGTTGTGGAGCATCAAGGTACAATCATATTCTTAAGGAACCCACACCATCATGTGGGGAAAAGGAACCCACACATACACACCTCCCGCTGTCGGTGCCTGTGGAATCCTGGTGTTGCCTTCAGTCACCCTTCCTCCTCACCCCCTCTCATTCCAGCAGTGACCATGTACTCTCAGGCTGGACTCCTTCTACCTCATGTCCCCAACCCCTTTGCTGGAACCTCAGGTTAGGCTCCACCAGGAATGCTTTCCCTGACACCTCCTCTGTGAAGCCTTCTCTGGTTTCCCTTTCCTACCTCTACAGAGTTGGCCAGGCTCACTTTTGTTGCTATTTTGTGCTACCCCAACCCTTGTAAGAGCACGTGGTTCCCTGGCCTGGGGCACCCAGTGCCTCGCATGCTCCTGGCACATAGTAGACCCACAATAAACACAAAGAAGATCACCACCAACAGAAGGTAGCACGTGCCAAGTACCTGTACCAACGATGAAAGCAGACCAGCTCCTGCGTGTTCAGGGAAGGCTCATGCTGGAGGGGCAGTCTGAGCCACCTTGTGTTGGGATGCCAGGAGAGCTGCTAATCTCTGCTTTCCCATTGCCTCTCCCAGTCGTGCCATCCAGCCCCACCATGGCCTCTTCCACAAGCCTCCCCTCCAACTGCAGCAGCTCCTCCGGCATCTTCTCCTTCTCACCAGCCAACATGGTCTCAGCCGTGAAACAGAAGAGTGCTTTCGCACCAGTCGTCAGACCCCAGACCTCCCCGCCTCCCACCTGCACCAGCACCAATGGGAACAGCCTGCAAGGTAAGCCCCAGGCCCCACTGGGCCAACCAGATGCCCTGACTCCACACTCCCAGGCCTGAAGCAGATGTGTCTCTGCTGCAGAGGAGATCAGCTTCTCTCTGCCCTCATCTCATCTGTTCATTTGTGTTCACTGTCGTTGGCCCTGGCCCCAGCCCTCCTCTGCTGGACTTGCCTGAGCAGCCCTCTTTCCAACTCTAGGAATTCTGCTCAGGCCGGGGATTTGCTTGAGAATACTGTTTCCGTTTACTAATGCCACCGTTTTTCTTTCTCCTCTTTCATCCCCTGTGGTCGCCATAATCAGACCAGTCTTTTGTGGACTCTAGCAAGTTCTCCACTGCAGGGTCTCTCCTGGGACTGGCCTTCTCCTGAAGTAGGTCACTCAACCTTCCCCTTCTGTTGGCTGTGGCAGAGTGAGCATGTGTGGGGCTGATAATGGGGAGGGGGTGAGCCACAGCCTGATCAGAGCCCTGACATGGGAGCAGCATAGGACAAAAGCTCAAGACTTACTACTGGCAACCCAAAACCCCAAAACACCACTGGAGTATTCATTAAAATTGTTCAATCTCTTCCCTATCATGGAATACAGGAAACAGAGTCACCAAGAGTTAAAGTGACCTTTTTGTTCATTGAGAAAAATAACACCCACGTTTTTAAAACAAGTCCACCACTCCTTGCATTTCTCTCATGTGCTGGTTGCGTGGTGTGGACCTGTTCCACCTCATTCTCTTTCCCACAGCAGGGTTGTGTGATAGGTACTCACAGTCAAAGTGCATGATCTCCAAAAGCTGGTATGGCCGAAGCTGGTTTCCAACTCAGGCTCAGAAATTGCATCTCCTCTTCCCATCTCCCAGGCACTGTACTCCTCGGGGGGGCTGGGGTGCAAAACAGATGTCTCCAGGGTTCCTAAGGCAGCTGGCAGAGAAATATCATCAATTAAATGATCTGCTACCATTTGTTCAGCACACAAGAGGCATGTGCGAAAGACTGAGCATACTTTGTCTTACTTGATCCCCACATCTTCCTGATGTAATATGAGGACTATTATGGTCTCCGTTATACAGATGGTAACACTGAAGCATAAGGAGAGTAAATACCTGCTCACAGGCCTAGCCAGTAAACTGTGGGGTTGAATGTAAACCCAGCAAGGTCTGTGGCCCTAACCCCTGGCCTACACAGCTCCCTATGGTGCCTCCCTTCAGTGGCTGTCACACTCCTGGTCACTGATGGAGGGCAGCAGACTTGTTTGGGACTTCTTAGCCCTGTTTCTTGTGTATAAGTGCATGTATATTTATTTATATTCATATATACATGTACTCTGTGCTGGACACTTTACCTTGATGGAACCTTATGTTGATTCTGAAAACCCTTTGAGGTCAGTACTATCCCCACTGTAGAGATGGGGAAATTAAGGCCCAATTTGCTCAAGGTCACACAGGTAGTACTGAGCACCTTTCCATGCCATGCTGAGCAAGGCAGGAGAAAGAAGGGATGGAAAAATGGGGATTTGGCCCAGGTTTTAGAACTTCTGAATTCAGGGAACATCTGGTAGTATAGGGATGTGTGTAATGATGAAAGGACTTCAAGACAGGGACACATGCTAGGTTTGTGCATTTGTCCCCCTTTCCCCCCCTGCCCCTGCCAGGGTGTTTCTAACCTGTCTGCACAGACTCCAGAAGTACCAAGATCCCCCCCCCCTACTTCTGGTTATCCACCACCTCTCCAAGATGCAGAGCGTGGAGGGTTTGAGGGTAACTCGGGAGTGCACTGCCCTCTCCTTCTGATTGAGCATGTGTCCAGGAGATTCCTGCCAGTGGTTGTTTTCCTGACACTGTCATGGACCAAAGATCCCTACTTTTGGAGGGTGGCTGTGGGGGAGATATGAGTAGAGAAATTAAAAGTCAATTCTGATGCCATCCTCCATCCTACCCCCTGCCTGCTCCATTCCCAACCAAGACACTCACCTGGCAGGGCCCCCGCACACCCTCTGCACACAGTCCAGGAAGCACCTGCGTGGGGCCTGGGTCTCCCCGAGCAAGGTGGCAGTCAGACTCTGGGCTCCTAGAACTAGAACCAAAGAATTACATCGTCTTTCTGAATCCCACTTCTTCTGTAGAAAAGGACATGGTGGGTTGTAGAATTGCAGGTAAGAACCTCTGGCGTGTTACATTCCTCCTCCTCCTTCTCATCGTTACAGTAACCCCTGCTTCCTTTGGACCCCCCTAGTTCAGGATTGTGATCATTAAGACAGGACAAGTGACACAGGAAGAGTTGGTTAAGCAAATTGACCATGTAAACAAGATTAGAGGTGACACACTTAGGCTGCTTAAGTACTTTAAAGGCCTATTACCTCCAACCGCCACTCTGCTAATTGTACCTCATCCTGTTTTTTTCTATAAAGCCAACTTCTTAAAGGTCTTATCCCCAGCATCCCTTCCTTAGCCTCTGCTAGTGACCGAAGCCCGGCTGTTCCCCGAGAAGGAAGCACAGCAGCCTCACATGATGGAGGTTATGAAGGTCACAACCACTCACATGGGAGAGCTTGATCCCAGCCTGGCTTCTGCATTATCTCAACCTCCCCACCACCCTTTGATAGAGACTGTTTATTGTCCCCATTTTACAGATGCAGAAACCAAGACTTATAGCCAAGGTAGCTCATTGAGTGTTACACAGCTGGCAAGTAGGCAGACTTACCGTTGTAAATCCTTATGCTCTATGGCTAAACTATAGCCAAGCCTCTGGGTTAGGCCCATGTAGACTACACCGTCCTGACCTTAAAAAGTTCCCTGCATGAAGATCAGTGCAACAACCACCACAGGAATGAAGGCAGGTCTGTCTGGGGGAAGGCTGGGCACGATGCTGCAGAAGCTTAAAGGGGAAGGTTAGGGAGCGTGCCTGCCAGCCTACTGGAGAGGTTGCCTTTGAAATGGACCGTGGGTGAAGGGCAGGTAGGATTCGAGCCAAGGGACATGGAGGAAGGGGCACTGAAGCAGAAGGATTAGGGAAACCTGAGCCAGAGAGGCATGTGCAGTCACCAGGAAGCCCCTCAGCACCCTGGTGTGTGAAGCCAAGAAGCAGGGAGAAGGTTGACAGGAAGACCTTAACAGGAAGTCATTCACTCCATTCTTTACATACATCTGACCACTCACAGTTTCTACTATGATCCCAGCTGGCTTTCTCTCCCAAGGAGGCAAGACCTTTGACAATTTACCGTACATCTTGAGAAATTTTTTAGGACAAGGTGATTCTTAATCTCAGTCCTTCCAGAGCCTTACACGATGTTCTGCTAAAAACCAGTTTCCATGTTGTGGGGAAACACGTCTAGAAAATGGTCTTTACTGGACTGCTGTCTTGGAGATCCATAATGCACCTAAGTGCACGAAGGGCCCTGAGATGTCCTACAGCCAAACAAGCAAATGTTTCCTAAGCTTCTTTGCCCACAGAACCCTTTTCCGAATGTTAAAACCAGCGGACATCCATAAAAAACTTGGGAAAATGCGGAGACATCTTCCCTTCTTTTCTAGAGAAAGCCGTTGATAAGTCCCAACGCTAGACTCCCCGGCGTGCCGCTCTCATAGGGCAGACTTGAGTCACCTAGCCTGCTCATTGTCCTGAGACATCCGCCCCTCCACTTCTCCCAAAGCCACGGCCCCCGAGCAGGGGTTGTCTGCAATCTCAGGCCTCAGAGGAAGGACTTCATTAATCGAGAGAGGGGCAGCCCAGAGAAGGCCGTCACCACGCCATTGCCCTCCTTCCCGCCCCCCTTTTCTGGGCAGCAAAAAGTTAAAAATGAAAGGTCGGCTGTGGCTGGTGTTCTCAGTGGTTAGAGCATCGACCCGCACACCGAAGGGTTGTGGGTTTGATTCTTGGTCAAGGACACGTACCTGGGTGGCAGGTTCACTCCCTGTCCCTAGTCTGGGCACGTCAGGAGGCAACCAGTCAATGTGTTTCTCTCTTCTCTCTCTCTCCCCGTCCACTCTCTCTGAGGAGCAAAGGAAAAAATATTCCCAAGTGAGAAAAACAAAACAAAACATACATATAAGATCTATAAAACAAAAGGCCAGAACACCCACATACTGAGATTTTTCTTCCCCTGCTTGGCTGAGACTCAGACCGGCCAGGCCCACCCGACTTGGGGTGCCATGCGGTCCAGTAGTGAACCCTATGGAATTGTCTCTTTTTTTTTTTTTTTGAGCACGTGTACAATTTGTGTAAGTCTTTCCTCACTCTATTCCTGGTTAGCTCCTAATTCTTACTCATACGGTGGTTCAAGGAAGCCCACACTCCAAAGTCCCCCAGCTCTGCAAAACTTCCTATTTTGTTTTGTTCTCACCAAACGTGAAAACTATACTGAAAAAAAAAGCACTGCCTTTCAAACCACTACTCCTACGGGCTCCTGTCACTGGACATGGTCGCCCAGCTGCCAGCAGGGACGGCAGTGCCCTCGGTCTTGTGAAAAGTTTGGCCGTGGGGCTTTCAGCGTGTCATGTCCTCATGGAAATCTTGGGTAAGTCAACATGCCAGTGGCATTGCTGGAACATTCCAAGCTTCAGACACCCAGCCCTCTCACCCACATAAGCAATCCTGAGGATTACAGCACAGACATGGGAAGACGGCTCCTGGTAGCTCCGGGAGCACCCCTGCATTCTGCAGTGAAGTTTATGAAACGACCTCTTTAGAGGTGTCTGAGCTCAGAGGCCACAAATGATGTTTTCCCAAAATGTACCGAACGGTAAGGGTTCTGCGCCAGACTTTAGGAAGTCGCAGGAGAGATATAGTGAGCTGTAACCCCGATGGCGTATGCAGAATTCTGGGTGTAGGTACACATGGGACTTCTTCGGGAAAGAGGTCTGAGGGCCAGGGAAGTGTGGCAGACCAAAGCCACCCGCTGGATACCCTCAGATATGTTTGCTTGTTTGATTTTAATTATTTGCTAACCCTGTGTAAACTGAGCTATTTAGTTTTTTTAAATCCACACCTTTACCTTGTCTTGAAATAGTTCAGCTCTGGTGGCTCGGAGCAGGCATT
>NW_006292696.1:7457905-7459865 GCF_000327345.1 Myotis davidii | reverse complement strand
CTGCACAGTGGCGTTTGGTGGGAGCCGAGTCCCTGGCCCCTCTAAAGAAGGTGTGCCCTGCGCGGAGTCACCTCAAACCCTGCTCAGGGCACTGTGTCCCAGCCTGGGCTCTCAGGACGCTGGAGTTGGCCATCCCTGCATTCCAGATTAAGAAGAGCTGTTAGCTATGGACTACCACACCAGTTAACCTTGCTTTATAATGCTTAACATGGCCCTGGTGGAGGTTTAATCTAATTATCTTAACACATCATGCCAGGAACCAAACCACTGCTTAGATTTTTTTTTTTTTAGTTCTGCACATCCAAATGGGATTGTTTCAGGTCCCAACTGGTCAATGGTGGCTGAACCCATTGACCAAATTAGCAGGAAGCTTGTCAGTTTCTACTTTGCTTAGCACCATATTGACTCTGCCCCGCTACCTGGCTGTGCTGTGGGGAATCTGCCCTTCGATGCCAGGTACACAGCAGATTTGCGGGGGGGGCGGGGGGGCGGGAGGCAGGAGGAGACTTGCTTCTTTTTGCCATAGGCTCAGAAAGGTCTGCCTTTGCTAAGGGTGCCTGGACAGAAGGGTCCTCATGGAGGTGGGGGTGCTGTGCGGGCACTACATGGACACCCCTTCCCCTCACCTTTGGAGCTACAAACATCTTGAATTCTCAAGTGAAGGCTTGGGTTGAAATATGGAGCTCCCTGTTCCAGTCAGATCGAGGGCTCAGTGGACTCTTAGGGGGACTGAATTTTCAACCGATCCCAACTCTTTGGGGGTTTAAGTTGGTCTGCATTTGGCAAGAGGCACTTCCTGTTTCTAAGAAAAATGGCTTTTGAGGGCTTAAGAAAAAGGCTCCAGGAGCTTTTGGACTGCAAACCGGCTCTTGCAAAACAACATTTGGATGATTTACGTGTAAATGAATCAGAAACATGTGGATTAAATTTCCTTGTGAATACAGATGGGTTTAAAAATTAACGGAAAAAGTGTTTGGCAAAATACTTATTTCTTAATTGAATCTAAAATGTCAGGGGTGGGGGTGGGGAGGCACCGGGTGTGTGTGCCTTCCCCGCCTTCCCCCCAACAGGGCTCCCCTCCCTCTGTGTATCTACTGCAGAGTTTGTGTTAATTGGGGTTCGGTGTGTTTTTTTAATGGCACATTCCTCTAGGCATGAGATTTGGGAAATGAAAAGGGTCACTTCCTAGATGCAGTCATCACTGACAAGAACATTAATTTAAATGTAGAATTGCCAATAAAAAAAAAAAGCAATGACTTTCTCTGCTTGACCGCACGCTAAGCCACCATTGAGAGGCACTGATGGCCACCCCTTGCTTCTAATGAAAGCATTGCTCTCACCTCCACGTATTTCAGAGCTGCCACCCTTACTAATTATGTTTCAGACACATCCCTGTATTCCTCACACCCATCATGTGAAGTGTGCTGGGTGGCAGGGTACCTATTTGCTATCAGAGGAATCAGCCCAGAGAAGTTAAACTACTAACCCAAGATCACACAGCTCGGTCACACAGAAGGGATGGGTTAGAAAAAATAGCAGCTAATCCCTGTTAGAGCTTGCCTAGGAGCTGAACCAGGGGCCAGGCACTTCCCATATGTAGTTTTACTTAAATCTTCAACAAGCCGGGCAGTATCACAGCCCTGGCAAACGACGAGCTGCGTTTTCTAGGTGAGGATGAGAAGATACCTCAGGGGACCACACTCAGCAAGCAGGGAGCCCCAAGGTAGAAAGCCGGTCTGTGAGATTCCCTGCTCTTCTAAACACTCCCTGTGGCCTCCTAACTGAACGCTGGGAGAGATTTTTGATGACCCTGACAGCCTTCCCTTTTCCCAGGATCTCACCCCAGCTTTCCAAGGCTACAGTTCTCTAGGGGCAGGTGCAGACCATTCTAGAAGCCTGGGTGAAGCGGTGGTATAAGAGACATTCTGGAGTTTCATGCATACCTGCTTCCTCCTCCTCC
>NW_006292696.1:7442097-7457881 GCF_000327345.1 Myotis davidii | reverse complement strand
TCCTCCTCCTCCTCCTCCATGCGGCCTCCCAGCTTCACAGGCCCATGGACAAAGCCTGTGGCAGCTGCTGCTGCCTCTCCAGCGTGAGGACAGCGTGAAGGTGCTTGGGTTGCTGGCGCTGGCCTCAGTCTGGGAGCTAACAGAGCACAAAGACACCCATGGTGTTTTGTGGAAAGTGCTGGCAGTTGGGACGGACCAGGTTTTCATTCTAGATTCTGCAAGTGAAAGAGAGAGAAAAGAGTGACAAATCGAAAAACCTCACTGTTCTGCAAGGTTTGGGGCTGTGACTTCCCCGGCAGTATTCAAACGATGCCCCTTCCCAGCGATGTTTTAAAATGGAAATCAGACTTGGAGGGGTGTTTGGAGTCTTCTGTTCTGTTCAAGACACATACCCAGGCTGGCATAGTCATTATCGTTCTTAATCAAGTACCTGTATATTCCATACAAAAACTCATTCCTGGGAAGAGAAGAGCACTTTTGTGGTGAATAGTCAACCAACATAGTGGTGTGGGGGTGGGTTTTTGTTGTTGTTGTTTCTCTGGGTGAGAAGTTTGGAGGCAAATCCATGGACTTTTGTCTTCTCTTTCCACAGCGATATCTGGCATGATTGTTCCTCCCATGTGAAAGAATTGCCTTGAAGAATTTTATTAATGAAGAGGTTGGATTCTGCTACAGAGAGTAATCTGATACAAGTCCCAGAGTGGAACTTTTAACTCAGGCCTTTTTCAGAGGAGTCACAATAACTGCAGATTTTTAAACAAACAATATCACCGACCTTGCAAATACTGAAGTTGGAAGGGATCTGTGAGTGCAGGGTGTTGGTTCAAGTTGTACCTCCCAGATGTTTGGGGGATATATTTATTCTGTGTTGATAAAAGCAAATCCTCTTTTTCTTTTCTTTCTTTCTTTTTTTTTTAAGCTTAACTCTGCGGTCATTTGTCTTTTATAAACCGTAAAGCTGTATACAAGGGACACTATAAATAAGACCCCATGTTTTAATTTATGATGTTTTTAAAGCCGTGTAAAGGGAGAATGAAGTGGTGATATTTACAAAAAAAAGTTAAAAAAAGAAAAAAAGAAAAAAGAAAATTAAAAAAAAGCTTGTATGGGACAGAATAGGAATGCCAGTTAGATTTTTTAGAAAACTAAGAGTCGGCTTTTGCGCCTTAAAGCATATCAAATGGTAGTTAGCTCAGACAGTGCATTTTCAGTATCTAACTTAACATGCCACCCCTTAGCAGTGCAAGCTTATTTCTCTCTTTCCGTATCGTTGTCTTAAGTAACTGTGTAAATAAATGCAGCCTGGAGTCAAAAAGTGACCGTCACGTGATCACACGTTTCCCTTCAACACAAAAATCCAGTGCCTCTAGACAGATTGTTAAAAAAAAACTGCAGATTTAAACCTGAGATCATTCTCGCTTTTAATTATGTCAACTTCTTCGGGAGCCGATGGCCTCTTGAGAGCTTGGTGGCACACGGACTGTGTGAGAACCTCCTTCGAATCTTTATGGAACAGGGTCCAGGCACAGAATTCCACATTATGCCTCCAGTTATCAAGCCAAAATATCCTCTTACACCCCCGCCATTTACAAGGTAAAAGTTTACTCATCCTAAAGGGGACTTCCCACCAGGCCTCCCAAAGCTGACAAGGGCAAGATGGCAGGCATTTCCCATGACAGGGCCTCTCTCAGTGGCCCTACCCACTGGTAACATAGTAGATTAAAAGGATAGGTAAGTGCTTTGAAATTAAGAGGAAGAGGAATCTAGGAGAAAGGAGAAGTAGGTTGAGACCTCCCAAACATCGCTTTCTGTTCTCCGGCAATTTTTTGCTCTCATTATCTGGGAAGTGTTCTTAAAAATAA
Source organism: Myotis davidii (assembly GCF_000327345.1). Lineage (NCBI taxonomy): Eukaryota > Metazoa > Chordata > Mammalia > Chiroptera > Vespertilionidae > Myotis > Myotis davidii. The sequence continues at coordinate 7,456,019 of NW_006292696.1, read as the reverse complement.
GAATTGATAGCAAAGATGCAGCGAAGCTATGAGGATGCATTTGCCTGATACTTTTTTTTTTCTTTGCGGTTGTGTTTTTGTATGTAGTTATAAATACTGTAGATTTTTTTGTGATTTTTTGCCAAAGTTGTTGTTCTATTTATACATTTTAATGTCTTAAGACAGTTTTTCAATATCACAAAAAGATTTTACCGCATATTTTGCAAAGGAAAAAGAAGCTCACTACCTTTAGCTTGCACATACTTGCGAAGTTAATGAAGAGGCTTTCTGTTTCAAAGGGGATTTTGTAAAATATCCATATAAATAATGTATTTATCTTTGGAATTTGTACATTGCTTTCCCCTTCTTCCTTTTCCTCCCACCCCCAACTTATTTTATTGTGTATGTTTGCTATGTGAAAAAGTGCGTATTTGTTTGGTCACCTACAGTTGTATTAGCTGTTCCAATGTGATTTTTAAACATTTCATTTATAGTTATTTTTAGTATTGTTTTAAACCATGCTTCAATTTTTTTAAATTTCCACCCCAAAGCCATTGTCTATTTTTGTATTATTTGTAAGTTAAGAAGTTTTTTCCAATATATGGCAAAAAAAGGTAGCATATTATTCTTGTAGCATTTAGTTCTGTAGATTTAAAAAAAATGTATCCTTTGCTTTGGAAGCTTACAAAAACACACACCCCTAATGCTGTTTTACTCTATTAATATGCATGGAACCTCTCCCTCTGGAGTGACGCATTTTGTGCATTAAATTCGGGGGAGAAACTTCATAGAAATCAATGAACATTCTTTCTTAAGTCTGCTTGTATATTTCCTCTGTCTTTCACATAAATATAAACCAGCAGATTGGATGCCTTAACAATGCAAATCATATCCATTTCACTTGTACATTGTAAGTGTGCACCAGAACTGTCAGTCATCACTAACATTATAAGAAAAAAGAAAAAGAAAAAAAAAAGACAAAGAAATCGAAAAGCACAAAAGAACTGTTTTGTTACCTTAAGACAATGTAACTTTTTCTAGTAGAGCAAGAAATTTACAACAATGCTGCAACTGTGCATGCCCCCATATGGATTTTGCAATGGTTTTCACTAGACTATCAGAGTGCGATTTTTATGGGTTGGGGTGGGTGAGGGAGGGGAGTTGCGGGAGGGAAGGGAGGAGGGGAGGAAAGCTGATTTTTCATGGTGAGAAATAATAATGATGATTAATAATAATAATAAAAAAACTGGAAAATGTAAGCAAGGTGGACGCATTGCTTCTCGGTACTCGGAAAGGCTGTCTGAATTTGTATGGTAAGCGCTGGCCTGAAGAAGTGTACAATTTAAAGCCATATTTTGTCTGGTGAGCCCCTTAACTGTTTGTGAAGGGTCAGTCGGCCGGTGAGGTGTCCGGCTCAGACCCCGACAACAAACGCCACCCATCTGTCAGCCATGTGTAGTGGTTAGAACTTCTCTTGAAAGTCCAAAGAGCCTTTAAAATATGTTTGATTTGTGTCTTGTTGCCTCTATTTATATTGATTAGATGAAAAGACGTGCTGGCCCTCTGACCCTCTTTCTCCTACACAAAACTTTTACAAATAAACGATGTTCCCCTAAATACAGAATATGGCTTTAAGAAGATGAAATAGAGAACTAAGATTTCAGTTTTGGGGGAAAAATACAGCTTCTGGATGACTGGATTGCATAACATGCCCTGGCCTCACATTGTACTAGAATGCAGCTTAACGAAGTCATCTCTAAATCTACTAACCTTTCACCTTCTTATCAAACTTTTTGAATAGACACACACTGTACAGTTCAATTGTTAGCGAACCTAACTACTGTAGAGATTGTTATAATTTTTTTTTTTTTTGCAAAAATTCAAGCTGTAAAAACTTTTCAACTTTCACAATATTTAATTAAAGTTACTTCCTGTCTGTGATGGCAGCTCCTAGTTGTGTATTCATTTCAATATTTCAGATGAGCCAAAGTCCAACATAATGTAAAAGGTCTGTGTTTGCAATTGTTCAGACCAGTGTTGACACCCAGAGAGAAGAAATTAGGGTAGTCCTGGGACACCCACTTTCTCTCCTTGTAAATCCTTGGGGATTTGCTAATCTGGGATGCAAATTGAACACGCACAGCGTACTGCTGCCCTCTGCTGGCAGCAGCTGGATGCACATGTCCCCTTGCTGGCCCACAGAGGTGCCCAGAGCCCCCCAAATTTCAACAGGCAAGCAATGAGAACCCCTGCTTTGACTGAGCTGTGAATCCAACACCTGCCCATTCTAGAACACCATCCTCCGTGCTACAAGTCTGAACCATACACTTCACATACGCTGCTAATTAATCCCTGTGAGCCTTTTGCCCAATTAATTATGTGCCCTGGCTCACTGATGAGGAGGCGTGTGCGAACTCAGAACCTGCATGAGCCACAGTTTTAAATCCCATGTGGGTGAGACACGTTCCCTGTTGGGTGAAACCAAATCTTTGTGGAGTCGAACATTCCACAAACACCCGATAGGTCCACAATCCTGTAAAACTGTTTTGCTCTAAGTGTCATCATGATCATAAGTCTTCCCAATTGCACATTCAACACTTTTCCTACTTTGCAGTTGTTGGACATGATAAGGTTAATGATGCTTATAAAATGTCTGGAGAACTCAGCGAATAGGCCATAGACCAACAGACCCTGGGCGGGCAGAGCTAACAGGGTGTCACGCGGCCACCATCATGGTTATTTGTGCTGGGCATCGTGGATGCACATTTGCTCTGGAATGGAGCCCAATGTGAGATGATGACAGAGTGTCACCAATTGACTTAATAAGTAGAGAAGCTGCCACCCTTTTCTTCAAAAGGGAATCTACGTGGATTAGTTTGGTCATTATACATATTTGGAATTCTATATTAGACACAGGTCCCTGTATTAAATACAGAAGATTAAAAAAAATGAACAAGAGGCATCTGCCCTCAGGACACTCACCATCTCAAACATGACAAATGTATAGTCAAAAAGTAGTCTAGAATGGTTAGAGTGAGACAGGCCCGCCTCGGAATAAAAAAGACAACCACACGTTTACAGACTGGCTTCTGCTTTCCTTAAGGTCTATTTCTTGGAAGCATTCATTCATTCATTCATTCATTCATTCACTTTGAAGGTTTCCTATGCACCTGGCACCAGGCAAGGCCTGGTGGACTCCATAGTGGGCGCAGAGACACTGGTCCTGCCCTCATGGACCTTACAATTGAGTGGGGCAAGCAGACACTATGCAACCACACACATCTGTTCTAACAAACCAACAATGGCCATGGAGAAAAAGTCCAGCGTGCTCTAAAAGTCAATGACAGTGGGATCTGACTTAGCCTGAAGGGTTGGGGAAGGTTTCCAGAGATGTGACCTTTGAGCCAAGATGTGAAGAATGAGGTAACCAGGTGGGAGGGGCACCTAAGGCAGAGGGAATGAGGGCAGGTGTAAGGACCTGAGCTTGGGGCATGGATATGGTGCCCTCAAGTACAGAAAGTCTGTGTGGGTGGAGTACACACGTGTGCTTGGCACTGTGCTAGATGTTAGGATGCACTAGGGAGACCAGTCATAATTCCCGCCTGTTGGGACTAAGGCACAGCTTGTACACTCAGAGCCCCCTATCTGTCCACAGCAGCTATGCTGGTTAAACAAGGTGTGTGTGTGTGTGGGGGGGGGTTGGAGGGGGGCTGTCAGGGTAAAAACTGACACAAGGCACCTCACTCCACATGGGAATGTGGGCCCAAGGGTGCCCCTCTTTCATATTTTAAGAATGCCAGATATATTGTTGGGTTCTGGATTTTTTTTAATGTGAAATTTTCATTTTTAAAATGTTGTCATCTAATCCAAAAATAGCACTTTCAAAACACTGCATTGAGCAAACAAGGTCCATGAGCTCTAGAATGTCAATTTGGGACTTCTGGCCGAAACACAAGTTCCTCCGAGAGATGTTTACACAGCCTGATCTGAAGGTCATAGCCATAGGTCCCATCCATGGAGATCCAGGAACGCTGCACAGAAGGGCACGCCGGGTGCTGTGAACAGGAGTTCTCCCAGCGGCCCCAGGGAAAGCGGGGCATGGAAGGCCACGGCAGATGCCTCTGGAGCTGGTGGTATGAGAAACCACCACTAACATCAGTGGAAAGGAATAGGGATTCTATGGGAAGATGGACTAGGTCCGTGGTTGGCAAACCGCGGCTCGCGAGCCACATGCGGCTCTTTGGCCCTTTGAGTGTGGCCACAAACTTTCAATCGCACTATGTACGTGTGCGCCCGCACGTGGTATTTTGTGGAAGAGCCACACTCAAGGGGCCGCAGTTTGCCAACCACAGGACTAGGTAATCGTGAAAGAAATTCCCTCTTCTCTGCAACGGGCAGTAGCCACATTCAATGCAAAATGTATAGATGGGTTTTGTTTCTTTTAATCTCCTCTGGCCTCGCAGAAAGGCCCTCGTGAACGAGTTCCTTTTAAGCAGACTGCCAGGTAAGTGCACACTTTCCAACACTCCCTCCTCAGGGCCATGCTGCCCTTCCAACCACTCACATTCTCAAGAATGTTGCTTCTGGAATTATCCTCTCACCCCAACATCATCAATTTCTCCTTCCTCAATATTACTTTCTGAGTAGCATACAAATATATCATCTTAAAAACTATTTGACCTCACTTTGCTTTCAATCTGCCCATCGTTTTCTGCTCCCTTTTATATACAGCAAGTCCCCTCTAAAGCAGGGGTGGGGAATGTCCAGGCCACGGGCCATATAAGGCCCAAAAATCATTTACTCTGGCCCTGCCAAGGCATTAGGAGTGAATTAATTCAACGTTCGACCAAACAGAGCAGGCTAATGTTTAAGTTGATAATTTTGTATGGCCTGCAAATGATGTTATAAATACCCAAATGGCCCGCGGCAGATAAAGGTTCCCCGCCCCTGTTCTAAAGGGTCACGTGGCTGTCTCATCCTCGTCTTCATTCCTGTTCTCTTGTTATCCGTATCACAATGGATGTTTACTGCAGTGATGAGTAGTGAGGAATCTTGAACATTGCAAATAAGGGATCAAATGTACATTTTAGATCATCCTGGTAGCAGCATAGAGGATGACTTGGAGAGAGGCAGAGGGGAAATGGAGGCCATCACAACGGTCCAGGCAAGGAATGAACACACAGCTTGAACCAGGAGAATGAAAAGGAGGAAAGCAGATAGAATTAGAGATATTCCACACTGTGATTCTAGTCAACCACACGGTATTATACAGTTCAAAGCTGCTGAGAGAGGAGGTCTTCAGGGTTCTCACCAACAAACGAAATGGTGATTGTGTGACTTGATAGAGGTGTTAGCTAATGCTATGGTGGTCATCACATTGCAGGTCATAAATTAACATGCTGTACGCCTTAAACTTACACAATGTTACATGCCAGTGATATCTCAATCTCAATTAAAAGAGAGATTCAGGGGTCGGAACCACCAGAATTTGTGTACAACATGGGGATGGAGGGAAAGAAAAAAGACAAAATAAACTCAGTTTTCTGACTGATTGATTCCTCGGACTGTTATGAAGCTGTGACGCTCAATGGCGAAGTCCCTTCCTCCGCTCCCTCGCCTCCCTTCCCTCCCGCCAAAGGCTTCTATATTTACATCAGGAATGAAATGCAGTTTCCGGAACTGGAAATGTTTTATTTTTTTTCTTAACTTAAGCATCAAGTGGTTTTATCTCTTCTCTCTGGAGAGTTATGCTACAGTGGGACTGATTTTTATCTACTTAGCATACTTCTTTCCCACTGATTGTAGAACTTCCACATTCTATATTAAGAAGGAGAGTTCAGAGCCCCGAGAGTTCTAACCATGGGCCTGGAAGCTGGCTTCCAGCAGGAGGAAGTGTCTTGCCCAGGGGGTTATGCTATAAGGAGCAAAACCTGGTGCTCCACAAAAGATTGACAACATGTCAACAACAAAGAGGGAGCCTCCTTGAAGTCTGTTCTCTCAATAACATAGATTTGGGTGGGATTCTGCTAGGACAGTAGTCGCCATAGAAGGAGGAGAGCAAGGAGAGATGAGTTAGAATTAGGCAAGTGCGGTGTCTTCTCTAACACATTTGTTTCTTCAAGATAATATTCTTACCAAGGACTTCCTTTGCATTGGGCACTGTGCTAAAGGCTGGGGTTAGATTGTGTCTTAAATAGACCCATTTCCTTCCCTCACTAGTACCTGAGGAGGACACATACATGAATCAAACCATCACACACATAATTTCACACTGAGATCAATGCTACTGTAACCCTAGTATATCTGAGAGCATATCTCTGCACACATTCAAGCTTATTTCAACACCCAACTGGATTCCTTATTCAAATCCCTTGCAGTGGTTCTCAACCTTCCTAATTCCGCGACCCTTTAATACAGTTCCTCATGTTGTGGTGACCCCCAACCATAAAATTATTTTTGTTGCTACTTCATAACTGTAATTTTGCTACTGTTATGAATTGTAAATATCTGATATGCAGGATGTATTTTCAGGAGTCACGACCCACAGGTTGAGAACCACTGCCTTAAAGGCTCTTAAAAATAACTTAATTCTAAGTTCCACAGTAGTCCTATCTGGTTTGGCTCAGTGGATAGAGCATTGGCCTGTGGACTGAAGGGTCCCAGGTTCGATTCCAGTCAAGGGTACATGCCCAGGTTGTGGGCTCAATCCCTAGTAGGGGGAATGCAGGAGGCAGGATCAATGATTCCCTCATCAATGATCTTTCTAGCTCTCTCCCCCTGTCCCTTCCTCTCTGAAATCAATCAATAAAGTCCACAGCAATACCTATTACAACTCTTTTTACTCTTTTTCTTATTTCTCACCTTACTCAGAGGCCCTAATCCATCTGACAAAAAAGTCTATTCTGAGTTTGCATGATTTTTCTTTTGACCCCCTCCCTTTCCCAGCTCTTTTATTGCATGATTTTCAACCAAATCTTCTTTACAGCAAGAAAACCCCGCAGTGTTGGGGGTAGGGAAGTTACTAGGCTGGTTAAATAGGACTCCCTTTGGGGGATATAGAAGAGAAGAGTTTATGCATACATCCTTGTTAACGTTTGACCTGTTGTGTTTTGAGAGACAAGAATAGGGAGCTATGAGCACAGAGAACAAGATGCATCGATCTGCTTGTGTTTGGCAGAAAACTGCGTGGACCAGGAGGAGCAGGAGTGAGCTCAGTGAGTAGAGAGGAGTGGACAGGGCATTCCAGAAGGAGGCAGCCGGTTACCAAAGACTGGATGCCTGGTGTCATTCAATTTCTCATAGAGCACTGCTCCTTCTTAATTCTTCCCCTCCTTCAGACATCTCCTCTTCTCTGCTTTCTATCATCATTTCCTTTGCCTCTATCTTAGGATCACTGGTAGCTCTCCAAACAGGGCCATTAATCTGGTGATTCCAATTCCCTGCTGGGTAGCCCTTTTCCCTCCGTCCCCCTTATCCCTACCTGTTCCATGAGTTTATAGTATGGAATTCTAGGGTCCTTCTCAGCATCTCTTCAATCCCCTAAAAGCAGTTGCAAAGGTCAGGAATCCCCAATATTGCTCTTTACCATCCCAAGGTAAACATGTCTGCCCCACATTCATGCTTCAGAGACCACCACAGCTAGAGTGCTTGACTGAAAGGCCAGCATTGAGCCTCCCATCTTTTCCTCCACCAGCCCAGGGCTTTATGGCACACCCTCAGGTCCAGGAAAAGGCTGATTTGCTTTATTGAACCCAAAAGTAAATCTAGAAGGTGCAGGTAGAAATAAACAGGGAGATGGTATCAATGGTAACTGTCATTCCCTTATTGGGGTCTTCTCTCATGTTAGGTAATATTCTATTAACTTCATAGAAATTTGTTAAATTCTCATGATGGCTATGTAGCATGGAATGTAACTATCTCCAGCTGAAAATTAACTGCTCACTAACCTTGTATGAGGACAGAGGGTCCCTATTGGACCTTGAAGGCCATTTATTTAAGACATACAGATAGAATAGTTAGTGTACTAGCCCAATAATCAGTATATACGGAAAATGACTTCAAAACAAGAAGCTCTAATTTTATAATTCACAGTTCCTCATCTATGAAAAAGAAGTGATAGTAAGACTATTGATCTTAAAAGGTATCCAGGAAGATAATGTTAATAAGCCACATAAGGAGTTATCATTTCAATGCCCAGCTACTCTGTCAGTATTAGAAATTGTGACTCCATTATATGTGTGTGTATAGATTAATAGCTACATGATAATAATATATTAAACTGATCTAAAACTGATAGATATTAGGTCTTTTCCTATTTTTTATATTATATGCAACATTATGATGGACATTCTTGATTTTAAAAAATAAAATTATTTCAAGTCCTTTCTACTTCTTAATAGCTAACTATACTGTATCACCAAAATACTGATAACATTAGTGTAAAGAGCATTTTTTTATCTGAGATAGTTACAACACATTGGGAATGCCAATATGGGCTCTAATTTAGTGATTTCAAAGTCAGCAAGTGAGATCAATTCCTCAGTATAATGACTCAGGAAAGCAAGTAACCCAGGGGACAGAAAGCCTCCTTGCCTGAACTGTGATGAGCAAGGGGATCACACTGCTAATCCCAGTATACCCATCTCCAAGTGTTTTCATTGTCTGTGAGGTGGTCTATATAGGGCAAACTAATAATTAGAGATAATGTTGGAATTTGATGAGGTTAAAACTAGTCACCAGGTAGTAAACATCATCTATGAGGAATAAAACCCAAGCAAGGACAAGTTTTATTTCCAATAGTCCTCAATGTATTTCTGCTTTTTCTGTCAATAGACATCTCTCAAGAATGAACTGATTCCTCTATTTGTTCAACAGGCACTATGCAAGGTGCTAGAAAAACCATGGTGAGCAAACCCAGAGTGGTCTTTGCCTTCAAGGAGATTTCCCTATAGTGGGAGGGGCCAACCTTAATCAGATATTTATGTGACTAAATATAGTACATTAACCTGTTCTGAGGGCTATGTAGGAAGACAGGAAACCAAGAGAGCATCTGTTAGAGACCTGACTATGTTTGGCCATCAAGACCAACTTCCCCTGAGAAACTGGTGCTCATGCTCAGAGCTGAAGAATTTTGAGGCAAGAAAGATCATTAAAGAGGGAGCAAATATCATGTACAAAGGACTTGAAAAAAATCAGTGTGGTTGGAACAAGGGGAAGAGAGGTGAAAGGGGAGGCCAGATAGCAAGACCCAGACCATGCGGAGCCTTGTGTAGGTCAGGTCTTGTGCAAGGGGCTTAATTTTTATCTAAAGACTAAAAGGGAGCCCTGATGAGGTTGACTCTGCCATGTATTGACCATCTTCCAAGAGACTCAGGTAGATATTGCCAACAAATATTGTGTGTGTGCATGTGTGTGTGCGTGTATGTGTTGTGTGTGTGTGTGTTGGGGGGCGCTTAGAAGACCATTCTCAAACAACTCTCCTTCCGCTAGTGAGCACCCCAGACTGGAACATAACATAGAGTTCTGTCTGCCTCCTCATGCCCAGGGTGCCACCTGTCAACTTGTAATAGCTGGCTCACCGTTACCTTTCCCCGAAGCCCACTGTGTTTTAAGCAATACCTATCAGACCTCGCAAGGCGTGATATTTATTTTATTTCAACTATCACTCTTTTTTGTCAAGTGCAGTCTCACGCACAGCAGGTGGACCTTCAGAGTTTAAGAAATAAATAGAAAACTGACGGCTCCCACCCATTAGCTAATGGATTACTAAGCAAGAGGGGACTATGTTCCACCCCAGTGCACTTAGCCAGGGCTGCTAGGAATCTTAAAGCCTCCAAGCGAACGCTTCATGGGCCCAGGGGAAAGGAGCTCAGCCTCAAACAGGGCTCCTCTGATAGACAGGTGAGTGAGTGTGGCTATCACTATGTAATCACACAACTTAGGAGTTATTTATTTTCAACTGCGCAACACATTCTAGAAACATATTGGAGACCCTTGGCCTCCAGCTCCGTATGTTTGTGGCTGTAACCTGGCAGACAGGAGGACCCTGATGGGAGAATCAATCACTCAGCCATCTTGCTTTTCCTCACTGCATCGGGGTCCCATATTTCATGGTGAAAATGCATACAGGAAAGCAGGCTGCGTTAGACACTTCTCTGAAGCAAAGGTGCCCGATATCCTGTTATCGGGAATGCTCTCTGCTTTTGTAAATTAGCCACCTCGCATGTTGTTCTGAGACCTCCTTTCCACAGTCTTTAATCAGTTGTTTCAGATATATGTGTCTCATTAGCATCTGAGCAAGGCAATCACTTTTTTACCCTGAATCTCATGATTTTATAGGGCTATTAAGAGCTTGATTTGTGGGCAGTGGGAACAGCAAGAGAACTCATGCCATTGATCACGTTACCCTGGAGGGATCCAGCCGAACGAGGAAACCAGCAAGTGGAGCCCCAGAAGCACAGGCAGGGGAGGAGCCGATGAGTGAGGCGCCAGAGCCCGTATCAGGCATCCACAGGAGCAATAGCCAGCAACCGCATCGCTGCCCTTGGACACCGCTGTTTGGTGAGGAATGAGTCCCAAACAACCAGCCTGGATTGCATCTGAGGACCACACAGGCCACAGCAGCTCAGGAAAGATAGGAGGGTCAGAGAGCTGACCTCCCAAAGGTCTGGGAACCCTGTCTGGCACTAGAAAGCACCCTTGCGGAAGCGAGCCCAGGAAACCCCGACCTGACACACCTGCATGCACCCCATTCCACTGACAAAGAACCAAAACCAAAACTGTGTTTAGAACCAGGGCCGGGTCTGATAACTGCACATCCGAGAGCCTGGATCGTCCTCAGATGTTGGAGCTCGCTAACCCGCATCACCAGAGGGCGGCCCCAACAGCGCCAATGTCTCTTCCAGAAGAGCATGGGTACATAGCTCCCCCCACCCGCAAAGCCTCTCCAGCCAATGTAAACTGAGTTTCAAGGTGATTGGGGAGGAAATTTATACAGTTTACAGGTTTAAAGTCTTTGTTTCGTCCCAGAGGACAAGCAAGGGAGTGAGGAGCTGCTGACATGATTGAGAGGAGGAGGAAGTGAGGCAGCCCCAGGGGACAGGGAGGAAGGAATGAGAGCCGAGATGGAGAGAGGGCAGGTGACGATCAGATCAGATGCATTTCATCACTCTGCTGGGCTCTCCCTGCTCCCAACTCTTCCGAAAAACTGTCTTTCGGGGCCCAAATTTCCCCTGTGAAGTGTCAGCTGAAGCTGAGTTGGTAGGGAGTTTGAGCAAAATTATTTCGGGCATCTCAGAGTTATGCATGCGGGCAATGAAATGGCATTGTTTCCGCTTTCAAAATAAAGGGGAGAGTTTTTGGTCACGGAGAGCTCAGGAGTGAGAAGAAAGAAATGGCTGAGTCCCACCTCCCTGGTGAGCAAACAAATCTCAGAGACCTGGGAGAAAATAGCCGGAATAAAGAAGACTCCGGAGTTGGGGGCGGGAGCACAGGAGGGCAACGCAGACCCTGTTAGCTCAGTGAAATTCTCTTTCTCCCTGGAGACTGCATAATTGCCGGGGGCTGGAAACCGCAGGACATCTTAGACTCTTCTTATTCTTACACTCTCTGTTCAACCACCAAAGACAACAAAATTCCCTTGGCTAGGCCTCAGGGTCCTTACAATTTTCCAGATTACCCCACGACATAATTGTACGGTCCCAAATGGACCCGCTTTGTGCTTTCCCTCCCAGCTCCTTCCTTTTGCAAACGAGTGGGTGTTTTAAATGCAGCACCTTTCAACACAAACAAACTAATAAAAATCTCTGAATCCAGAAAAACAACTGCAAAAGAAGGTGCACAAAATGGTTTGTGCCTACGATGCTGAGGCTGAGAAACCAGGGTGAGGCACATTTTCCAGGCAACATTCTACCCGGGACATCGCTTACTCGTTAAATGCCTCACAGGTCCAAGGTGGCAACATTTGGTGCTGGTCCTGTGGCTGCTGTGATGTCTTCTCTGGTCTCCGCATTCCATATGCATTTAGCAAATATGGGATCTGGGAGATGGGCTGGCTGATACCGATGTCCCTCTCCATGCCCACGGGGCAAGGACACTAGCTTTGAAGCATAACTTACCCTGTCTCGTGCCACCCTGCAGACGAGCTAGAAAATGGCAGAGAAGCAGACACACGTGTATGCATGAAAAAATACGCTCTAAACATCTCAATCTACTACCTGTCTGGTTCTGGCACGTGGCAGGCATCCCCAGGGCTCAGGGGAAGCAGCCTGCCTGCCCTCCCAGCCTTTGATATGCAAGGAGCTGGGGCCAAACCAGCCGCTCTATAATTTCAATTGTAGGCGTCTTTGGAGATGAGTCCTTTGGCAGAGAGGTGCCACGGCCCCAAATTGGACTCCATAATGAAGCCCTCAAAGCTGAGAGATTTTGCAGAATTTAATAGGCTTTGGGGGACAATTTCTACCAGCTTCTTTCCAGGAACACAAATATTCAAATGGCTCAGCCCCTATTTGAAGGCGCATCTGAAGGTGCACCCTACAACCTGTGTGGAGCAGGCGCTTTTGAATCTTGTCCTTGAAACAAAAATAAAAAAAGGAAAAGAGTAAGAAAGCAGTGCCTCCTGGGACTTTGCCAGCGGAGACGCTGGGTAAGTGCAGAGTGACTACAAGGCCCTGGCAGGAGTCCTTGGGGCTGCAGGGAGGAAGGGATGAGAGAGACCGGAGATGAGAAGGGCCCTCAGCAGCCATTGGGGAGGCGGTGGCGGGGGAGGAGAAAGGCAGACATGCACTAGAAACAACAGAAGCCCAGGTGGAAATGGCCTTGTGGGAAATCAGCCTGTCAGCAAACAGAGCTGGAGCCTGGACACCCGGCCTCCCCAGCCTGGCTCCTGGGCAGAGACACTGTTCTGTAAGTAAATTAGGGGCGGCTTTGACTGCTTGGAAATTAACACTGACACCGTGAAAGCAGCGCACGCCTCCCTTTCATCAGGAGCAGAAGGGCTGCGCTTCACAGAGGGCTCCCTCTTTTTGTTTGCCAGCCCTCCTCTTATTTTGCTTTGTTTTCTCGGGGAAAGTAAATTAGAGCCACTTACTTCAGCAGCACAGGTTAAAGAAAGGGGAAGAGGGAAGAAGGAGAGGAAGAAAAGAGTTTCATTTCATGTACCAGTGGTTCAGAACTTCATTTAGAGCTAATCACACCCCCATCTTCCTCCGAGCCATTTATGCCGGCAACTCTGCCTAGACTGCCAATCGGGAGGCGCGGGCGCCCTGAGCCTTGCGGGAAGCACACGGAAAGGCCGGGGTGAGGGTCCCCAGGGGTCTGTGGATGGTCAGGCAGGTTCAGGTTCCGGAGAAGGGAATTAGCTCACGGTCAACAAAGCCAAGAACTCTCTGTTAAGACCTGCCCCGTGGGGGCTTCTCCCAGGGGATGCGGGCATGTCTTTCAACTGGGGTTTGCCTTCCAGAGGGATGGCTGCAATTTACTCAGCGAAATAACCGCCTTTATGAATGTGACCCAAATAGGCCAAACTATCTTTATACTCTGGGGAGAAATCAGAATTTCTTCCTTTCTACCCCTATCCTGTCCTACTAACCACCCTTCCCCCAAGATAAACTAAACCAGAGATCTTAAAGAATCAATACCTTTAGGAAAATTAGCATATTACAAACCTCTATATCCAATATCCTATTCATTAAAACTCCCCCTTAACAACTTCCATATTTTCATGGTAAACTCAAAATTGATGGAAGTAAAAGACTTCGAAGACTCGTTCTGGGCTGCCAAAGGCGCAATTATTTGATCGAATTTTACAGGAAATTATGAGTTGTCTCCTTATGCTTTGGAAAGATGATAATCTGAATACAATGGTCATGGTGACCACATAGCAGCCAGAATTCTGGGTGAGAGAGTGTGACTCCAGCCTTCCATCCCCTACCCCTTCCCCCCTC
>NW_006292696.1:7440375-7442072 GCF_000327345.1 Myotis davidii | reverse complement strand
CTCCTCCCCTCCCCCCAAACCAAAGGCACATTCATTCCTGAGCCTGCACACAGGCCACCTGACTCTGACCCCTCTCCTACTTGGTTACAGCTGCAAACTCCCAAGTAGACAAGAACCAAATAAAAGTCAAAAGAAAGCTCAGCTCTTGGACACCTGGCAATAAAAACGAATTTTAAAGGTCACAGGAGGACTCCCCCTCCCGGGAGGAAGCACCATCACACATCAGCTCGTTGATGTGGAATTAAGGGCTCTGACTGAGAAGGACGTGGACAGTAGTGGTGCCAGGAGTGACAGGAAAGCAGAGGGAAGAAAGGGGTCTGTGCGAGAGGCTGGGGATGTGAGCTGTGAGCCACAGTGACAACAGGCAGAGTGGTCCATGTTGCAGATGTGACAGATCCCGATCCTGCTGGGTCCCCCAGGCCCTCACCGCAGAGCCCTGATGGGGAAGGGTCCCATTTTCATGTGATGCCACAAGAACCTGTGGGTCCTGGGATCCAGAGGCCAGAAAGCTCTCAGGGCAATGGCTTCATGTGAAAAAGCCCAATGGGCTTACTGAGCAATTCTGAATAACCAATCTGTCCACTTATAAAGTTTGCAGAATTCATACTGCAGGAGGCGATTCTTACAGCCTTTGAGGATTTGTTGTTTTTCAAAGATTTATATTTAAGCAATTAGGAAAGTGGTCATAGGTTGGTAAAAGTTAACATGCACATAAAGCCACCATTTGGAGAACAAATCGAGCCCCCCACACACAACCAACACCAAAGAAAAGGGATGTACATTCACATAGCACTGCATTTAAAAGGCATAGCTATCCTTTGTGTCAGAATGGTTGAAACTTCTGAAATTTGAATTCCACACAAAATCCAAGCTAGTTTAACAAATCACTGAATTAAGAGATGATGAAAATGCAGTAGATTAAACACAAAAAACACTTTAGATGAGAACCTCACCCTCTCATCTCTATAAACCTGGGCTCACAGCATGCACACTGTCCCTAATTTAGTAGAATATAAGAGGAGCTTTCATTCTGAAAATTCAGAGACCCCCAAGAACAGGACAACATAGGTCAGACTGAACTTTGCCACATGCCTGTGGCAGATGGCCCCGGTGACCCTTCTAGACCTGGTGTATGCTATTTGAAAGTTTTTGAAAACTTGATAATTTGTCAGATTGGTCATTTAGTGAATCTGCGTTTGGAAAATGGACCTGGAACCTGCTCAGTGGCCCTCAAGTGCACAAGTGTGCCATGGAACACTGCTGGATGGCTCGGGTTGGTTGACAAGCAATTGCTCCTTGAAAGGTATAAAAGCAACAAGACACTGCTGAGTTTTAGAAGCCACTCTCACCATCAGGTTTCATGTCATCTAAGCAAAGAACAGAAGAATGCCGAAGTTGTACCACATATAAAAGAAGAGATGCACATTTGAGTATAACTTGTTGAGTGTGGGAACAGTAATGGATACTTTCCTATCTAATAAAAGAGAAACATGGTAATTAGCATACAACCGCTACCCTTCCCATTGGCTAATCAGGGGCGATATGCAAATTAACTGCCAGCCAAGATGGCGGCTGGCAGCCAGGCAGCTTAGAGCGAACATGAGGCTTGCTTCAGTGACGGAGGGCTCCAACGTTCCCTGCCTGCCGCTGCAGGCCTCTGAGCTGCAACTCTAAGCAACTATGTTACAAATATAGTA
>NW_006292696.1:7423572-7439248 GCF_000327345.1 Myotis davidii | reverse complement strand
CCAGTCGCTATGATGCGCACTGACCACCAGGGGGCAGATGCTCAGTGCAGGAGCTGCCCCCAGGTGGTCAGTGCACTCCCACAGCAGGAGCGCCGTTCAGCCAGAAGCCAGGCTCATGGCTGGCGAGCCCCAAATCTGATTCACCTGCACCCCACCCCGGACCCAAAGAGGAAGGAGGAGGGAGCCCAAGTCTTTGCGGAATCGGCCATGGGTTAGCTTGCTGCTGGGGCTCTGTTGGCCCTGAATCTGGTTCACCAGCACCAGATTCCCTTCCAATGTGCACGAATCCGTGCAATGGGCCACTAGTACAGAATACTTGTTCATGTGTGATAGAGGTGGTTTAAGCACAGCTGAATACACAGATGCTCAATCTTCCAAGCTTCTTCAGGAACAACACAAAAGTCGGGAGTATTCTCAAACTGTGCACAAAGGCAACAGGCTGCTCTAGAGAAGGCACTGACAGTCAATTATAGAAAGTCATCCCCTCGGTTATAGCCCCTGCCTCAATGTCTGTATCACAGCCTCCAGTCTGTATCCTGCTCCATAGAGCTGTGAAGCTCACACACTGCACAAGCAGGGCATAACCAAGGGAGCACAATTCACACAGTTCGCACCACAGTTTGGCGAAATTACTGTCACAACTTTTCTGCAGAGGGCAGTCAAGTATCCACTTGGAACAAAATCAGTGTCTTATAGTCATTTTGTGAGCCAGGGAGATACGCATCTCAAAGGATGAGGTGTCACTTCTGATGTTCACAAAGGAGCTCCATGGGCATCGGCAGTCCTTGTTTTGCTGAGCAGTCAGAATCATGGACGCATTTGGGAGGGGGCAGTGGCCTAGACTCTCCAGGCTTGTTAAAGAACTTGAGGGGGAACTAGAGCAGGAGATGTCAGAACTGCCTCACTTTCCCCATAAATGTGGGAAACACATGGAGTCGTCTGGAGAAGAACAACACATTTGACATAATGGAGGCTTCATTTGGTTTCATCTGGCCCTTTGCAAATATATTTGAACCAGGAGCCCCACCCCTCTTTGGGAATACCTATCAGCGGCCCCCAGAACTAGTGCTGCATGGAGTGTGCACTGGGAAGGAAGCTTTTGAAACAGGGGAAGTGGCGCCAGACAATTAGAAGACAGTTATGGAGACTTTAATATATTTAATTATTAGTGACGAGAAATGTATGCCAAGCAACAATACCTATTTGGATGTTTTTATATAGCCGGCTGAGAAGAATTTCCAATGTATAGGGTATAATCCACAAATACATAACAAGGCAGCTAAAGATAAGGATACCTTAAACGAGCCTAAAGCACAGCATCTGAACTTCCTTACGCTCTAAGTGGTAGGAAGTGAATGACTTCATGAAAACACACCAGTGACTCACCCAATAAAGCCTCCAGCTGGTCCACTCTTCCCTCTTCTGAAACATAAGCAGGATTCCCCCAATGATCCCCATTACTGACCAGAAGACAACCCAAAAAATCAGGCAAATAACTTGGGAAGAGAAATATTTTAAGGACTTGCCTCAAACCTCAGATGTACAAGGCACACATATACAAGGTAACTTTAGCTGTAAGAAGGTGGGTATTTGATGTATGGAAGATAACAAGAGGCCTGCATGGGAAGTAGGATTGGAATGCTGGAAAACTCCATATCACGAGGCCAATGGCTTCTGTAGAGTTGTTGAATAACTGTATTCATGGAGCAACTTCCGAACAAGATGGAAGCAAGACAGAACATTCCTAGGGCAGCTTCCTTCTAACATGACATGCTTAGAAATCGGAATTTTCCAGAATCAGGGACAGAGTCACTTGCTCACCAAGTGAGGAAAAAGGAAAAACCTTTGAGTGTGAAAGACAAGGATTTAGGTGAGTCTGGAGATAACAAGACAAACAGATTAAATCTATTCCACTGAAACTTAGATATATAATTTCCCTCCAGAGAATACCAAAGACTGACAAAATAAACAAAGAAATAACATGTTTCTTAACTTGTGAAATGTGACAGTCAGTGGCAGATGGCAAAACAATATGCAAGGAAACAAAGTTAGAAGTTTTCCAATGTTCCTCCCTGAGAAGGAAGTGGAAGGCATGCCTCTCTCCCAAACGAAGGGCTAATAAGAAGTCACTTTCAAAAATCCCTTTATAGGAGAACACTTCTTATTTTTACTATAGGTAGTACCCTGCAGGGTGGGGACCAGGAGGTCGGATTACCCAATTCAACTCTTCAGAATTTTCTAGGATATGTGCTTTGCCTTCACACACCCTTCTTCTGGTAGCACAGCTGTCAACAGAATCAACATCATATCCACTCCCAGGCCATGGAGTGGGGAAAGGACCCAGACCTGGCCATGGGGAGCACTCCTTTCTTCCCTAGCCCTGGGGATTGGTTCAGGATATGCACAGGACCTCTGTTAGGCCAATGAGAATCAGGAACAGGGAATTTGCCAGAGCTAGCAGTGAAGTGCTCTTATTTCCAGGCGGCATTGCTAAACTAGACGACTAAAATCTGGAGCAGGTGATAGCCACCTTTGCTACTATTTGGGGAAGGCTTGTCTGAAAGAAAAGCCAAGGGTGAAAAAAACAGGGCTAAAATGACAAGGATATAGATTCCTGGTGTTATTTGAATCCAAGAGTCTGACCATGGTGAACTTTTTTCTACATGAATTAGTAAATCTATTTTATACATATCTAGCTTGAGGTTTCCTTTTTCCCCTCTCCTTCCCCTCATCTTCCTCCTCCTTCTGTTCTTTCCTTTCCCCTCCCCCATCTCCTCCTTCTCTTTGTATTTCATTTCCAACCTTACCATAAAGAAGTTGGGCCTACACCAGTGGTTAGCAAACTCATTAGTCAACAGAGCCAAATATCAACAGTACAATGACTGAAATTTCTTTTGAGAGCCAAATTTTTTAAACTTAAACTATATAGATAGGTACATTGTTATTAACTTAATTAGGGTACTCCTAAGCTGGCCTTTGCTAAAAACGTCCTCAATCTGATTGAGGTACGTTCCATGAGGTCGACGCCTTCCAACTCTCCCATCCATACTCATCTTGTATACTTGTTTCATCTATCTCTTCTTCGAAAACTGACTTCTGTGCATGGGCCACGAAGTTTCAATCGCACTGTATGTGCGTACCCGCATGTGGTATTTTGTGGAAGAGCCACACTCAAGGGGCCAAAGAGCCGCATGTGGCTTGCGAGCGCGGTTTGCCAACCACTGGCCTAGACCAACAATTAGATTGAATGAGAGACAAAAAGCTGGTGACTGCAACTAAGAAAGCTGTGAATATAATAATTGCTTTCAGGGCTGTGCTCAAACAAATATACTCCTAAATCTGATGACTACTTGATGTTCAGCATCTTCATCATGCTCTGTGCTAATTAGTTGCAAATCCTAAGAAGTTTGTATACTCTGTTGCAAGTACGTCACATATATATGTCTACATATGTACACATATGCACTTCATATATCTGATCTAACATAATAATAGCTAAAAATAGAAAGAACTCAGCCAATATATCAGTATGCCCATCTAGAGTGTAAATTCAGGGAGGGCAGGGTGAAATATGCCTCCTTTCCCACTGTATGCCCAGCCCCCAGCATGGCCTGGCACATGGCTGGCATTCCATTTTGAAAGGAAATAAACAATAGGACTTTCTGTATTTGCTTTGGCGTGTTCAAATTTATCTATACTCTGATCCAAGGAATGTTGCCAGTAGTTTACTATTCATCAAGCAGGAAGACACATCAGTTGAAACATAGTTTGATGTAAATATTGGAGGAAAAAGAGTTAATATCCCAAACATATCAAGAGTTTGTATGCAACTTGGCATGCTGATAAGCAAAATTATGTTTCAAGTATGTTAAACACAACATTAAATCTCCATACAGACCTACTCCTTTAAATTTTAGGGTTTGCTAAGATCTTATCTTTAAACTTCTCTTCCTCAATCCTTGTAAAAAGGAAATGCTTCCTAAAATATGTCAGCGTTAGAAAGGATGACTCAATAAATGAGGAGAAATAGTTATTTGTTAAAAGACAAAAAGTTATATTCTTATCTTACCCCATATACCAAGGTATATTCAACAGATAATGAATTTAAAGGTATAATAAATAAACTCTTTATAGAAACATAATGATTTGGCTTGCATGACCAAAATGGTATAAAGAAATCAACAAACAAATGACAAACTGGAAAATAATACTTAAACTATAAAGTGGACAAAGGGCTGACATTCTAAACATATACCAAGAACATGAACATGCAATTCACCAAATAAGAAGTCTAAACGGCTGTTGCACATATGCTAACAACGTTCAACTCTTGCAGTAATAAAAATTACAAAAATAAATTGATATAATTTATTTGGCCCACTCAAATGGAAAATATGAACAACAATCATAATCCCCAATTTTGGCAAGGGAAATGGGCCCTTCCATAAAATTTGATTGGAGTACAGTTTCAGTACAAGATTTTTGGAGGATGATTTTAAATGATGCACTAAAGGCTTAAAAAAAAAAAAACTTCACAATTTTATTCCTCTTCACCAGCAATTCTGCTCTTAAGTTTAAAAAAATATAGAGATGAGTATGGTGATTCATATTTTAACAATTCACACAAAAGGTCAAGCTAGAAACAACCATCATGCCCAACAATAGGGGACTGGTTTAAGTAAGTTATAGTCACAAGATTGAATGTGTTCCTGCAATGTTATAAGTTGACATGGTAAGATGGTTGTAGCATGCTGCTACAAAAAAAAAAGCAGGTTATAAAACAGAGAATATAGTATAATTTTTGTCAGGAAAATAATACATGTATTCAGATATGTACAGTCATTGAGTAAAAGTGCATAATCTAAAATATTAACCATAATCATTTGGGGTTAATGGGACTATAGATATTCTTCTTTGCCTTTTTCTTGGTATTCAAAGGTTTTTGAATAGGGTATGTATGCATAAGCACACAGAGAAAAGCATACACATCGTATGCGAATAGCATGATGCATTTTCAGAAATTATAAACTTACGCACTCAGCATCCAGGTCAAGAAACAGAATATTCTGTCTCCAGAATTCCTCTTTTCCCCTCTTCTAGTCATCAGAAGGGGTAAAGTCATATCCAGAACTGACAGTTCTTCCAATTGTAGGATTATGGCTCCAAAAAGTATAGAATGGTTTTGCTTGTTTTTAATTTTGTTTAAATGAATTCATACAGTATATATAGTCTTTCTTGTCTAGCTTCTTCCATGCAGCATGCTTATGATGCATCCAATTTATTGTGCCTGGATATAGTTTATTTATTCTTGTTGTAGAATACTCCTTTGTCTGAACATATCACAATTTATTTATGCATTCTCCTCTTGATGAGGATTTGTTTATAAATAGTGTTTATGTACAGTTTGGGGCTACCATAAACAGTGCTGCTCTGATTATTTCAGAACATGTCATTTGGGGAACATATCCTATATAATAAAAGGCTAATATACAAATAGAGCGAATGGCGGAACAACCGAACAACCAAATAACTAGTCGCTAAGATGTGTGCTGACCACCAGGAGGTGTGTATGGAACACAGTGGGTGTTGGCCATGGCAGGATGGTGGAGCAGGTGAGTGGGGGCACCAGACCAAGGCTGGGTGCCAGTCGCTGTCATTGGGGTGAGCCTCTGGTGGTTACTGAAAATTCTTTGCTCCCATGTGCCGCAGTTTTGCCTGGCGCTCACACCTGCTGGAGCCATCACTTGTACCCACTGCCAGTGCCAGCCCCGCTCACACCCGCAGCTGATGCCAGAGCTGCCGCTCACACCTGCTGCCAGTGCCTGGTGCTGGTCCTGATCACTCAACACCATCAGTGAGTGTGAGTGGTGGCTGCTGGCCCTGATCGCCCCTGAGGGCTTCTCCACTTCCCCCTGCTCCTGAGGGGCGATCAGGGGCAGCAGCCACCACTCACACCTGCTGCTGGCACCAGCCCCAATCGCTCTGCATTGTCAGCAGGTGCGAGCAGGGCCAGTGCCATCAATGCATGGGAGTGGTGGTGGGAGCAGGGCTTCCAGCAGATAGGAGACTGGGGGCTGCAGTGGGAGGAGCTGGGCGAGGGCACAGAGGATGGGCCGAGACCTGCCCCTGTGCCTACTGCAGCCTCACAGCCCACAGTTCCTTTCAAGGTGCATGAATTTGTGCACTGGGCCCCTAGTATAGATATATTTATTGAAAATATACCTAGGAAAGGAATTGTTGTGTCATAAGGCATGGTACATTTGACTATAATGTACTGCCAAATAGTTTTCTAAAGTGGTTGTACCAACTTATCCCCCACCATCAGTGTAGGAGAGGTAGACCTTCATGTTTGTTATCCACTTCTTAGGTAGTCACAATGTTAACCAATTGCCTTTATTTTTGGCAAATGCCCTCTAGAAAGGCTTTTCACAAGACAAGTACCCATTCAGGTTAAAAAACAAAACACTACACAACAAAAAAACCCAGACAACCTCCCAAGGAGGGCTGCTCAGAAATAACCAGACAGGTCAAACAATGGGAGAGAGATCTGCAGGGCTCCAATGCCACACTGCCCTTCTCAGTGGCTGCCAAGCTATTGGTTTTCACTGTCACAGTGGGCTGCAGGTGTTCAAGGCCATTGCAGAGCTGGATGGGTGGGTGTGGTGTGGGAATAGGAAAACCTAAAATGCCACAAGATCTCAGTTCTGGCTGAGATGCTATCACTAAAAAAAACAAAACAAAAAACAAAACAAAAAAACCCCATATCTTCCCCGGATTACTGTAAGCCTTGGGTTAATTTCCAAAGCTCTAAAAAATGAACTGTGATCATTTTTGCCAGTTTTCTCATTGTTTTTGTGGAGGAGATCATATTTGGAAGCCTAAAAACTTACCCCATTTTCGCTGACGTCACTCTATCTGCCTTTCTAAGATTTAATTGCCACCACAATCCTATGAGACAGATAGAATGATTGGGCCATGGTGCAGATTAGGAAACTAAGACTGCAGGAGATCAGGTAACATGCTCAGGGGTACAGTTAGGAAGTGGAGGGCTGGGGTTCAAACTCTAGTTTATTGAACTTCTCTGCTTGAACTCAACACTACACACACCAGCAAAGGGAAGGCGGCGGCAGACAAATGCCTCGAGCCTTGGCCCGCTCCTCTCGGAACCATCATTTCAGGACATGCAGTGGGACTTGGAGGGTCCCATTATCTTCCTTAAGTGTAAAAGGGAGGTTGTATTACACTTCTCTTCCTAAAGCCTAGGAATCCAAAGATGCTGCATATAGAAATAGCATCCTCTGAGGTCCTGGAAAATTGACGTTATATAGGAAATAGTATACGAAACAATAATATTATATGGCACTCTTAGAAAAATGCCAAGCAGGCCTACACTATCATTGTCTTCCTGGGGGAGCTCCCTTCACAAGCGGGCAGGGCCCCTTGCAGTGTGGGCTGAGTTCCACGTGTAAAACTTTCTGGCTGACATGACTGTCAAATTGGGGTTTGGGCCATGTGTCCCTCCCAACTCTATGATTAAATGAAAACAATAGCCAGGACTACACCAACTGGAGGAAAAATGTCCTTCCCCCTCAGAAGGATTGTTATGTTTCTTCTGTGAGCGATGGAAATAGGACTAGCAAGTGGTCCCAGATTCAGTCATCTGAAAACAATAACACACTCTGTGACTTGGAGGTCTGGAGGTTTATGTTGGCACCAACTGGAATGCTAATGTGCAAAGAATCTGGTCTCTCCTCTCAAACACTAACAAACACCAGTCATTTCCTACTGATTGGTTTCAACCTAACAAGCATTTTGTTGAGCCCAGAAGAATATTTCATTTTAGAGTATTTAGATTATGTTGATTACTCACTTATGAGCCATAAGTTGGTCAATGAAGAACAGATTGCTTCAACTTGGTACCCAACCTCCCCCACACATCCACTCACTACCACCACCACTCAGGATTAATACTCATAAACAGAAAAGATACCCCACGAAAAAGTATCTAGAACTTTCTTAAATGCTTCATGAATGTTGTGGTATCAGAGACCCCCACTGAGTATATGATAAGGGCTGTGAACACCTTCTCCTGTGAAACGGCCCTATCAATAGAATTGCACGTTCCTCTTGTGGGCCACGGGCTCTCGAAAAGCTCATCTGTCTTTGAGAATCCTTTTTCTACAGCAGGTCTTTTCCCAGAACCACTAATGCCTTGGTCATATAGATTTCTGAGAGCATCTCACAGACCAACTGTAAACTTTCCACCTTCCGATTTAAACTTGTGCTTTGACTTCAGCGTTTGGCATGTACAGAGATGTGCCTGGGTCATCATTTCTGGAAAACTGCTATCAATTAGGTGAACAGATTCTTATAGAGAGTATAAAATGTCATAGAACACAATGCAGCACCAGTTACATCATGGAATGGTGCTGATTATTTAGGTATACGTGTGATTGCTATTTCTCAAAGAGGTAGTTTTAATTTCATATTAGTTATATAGAAGATATTAATGTAGGTATTAAGAAATAGAGAAACAGGAGGTCCAGTTAAGATGGCTGCATAGGTAAAGGCAGTACTTAGAACCTCTTAAAACCACACCAAAATTAAATTACAATTACAGAACAACCCTTATTCAGAACTGCCTGACATCTAGCTGAACACAAGTCCTATAATTAAGGTTATGCAGAAGAAGCCACATGGAGACTGGTAGGAGGGGTGGAGACATGGAATGGGCTGGTCCCACACCCATGTGTGTCAGATAAAAATCAGGTTAGCTCTAACCAGTTTGGTTCAGTGGATAGAGTGTTGGCCTGTGAACTGAAAGGTCCCAGGTTCTATTCCGGTCAAGGGCATGTACCTTGGTTGCGGGCACATCCCCAGTAGGGGGTGTGCAGGAGGCAGCTCATCTATGTTTCTCTCTCATTGATGTTTCTAACTCTCTATCCTTCTCCCTTCCTCTCTGTAAAAAATCAATAAAATATATTTTTAAAAAAATCAGGAGGATATCTACAAGAGATTCACTTCAGATTGAAAGACACATGCAAATTGAAAGTAAAGGGATGGAAAAAGATATTTCATAAAAATGGAAACAAAACAAAACAGAAACAAAGATGGGGTAGCAATACTCATACCAGACAAAAAAAAACCTCAAAACAAAGGCTACAAGAGACGAAGAAGGACCCAGCAACTCCACTTTTGGGTATTTAGATGAAGATATCCAAAACACTAAATTGAAAAGACATATACAACCATATGTTTATTGCAGCATTATTTACAATAGCCAAGATACAGAAGCAACCTCAGTGTCCATCAATAGATAAATGAATAAAGAAGAAGTGCTGCATAAATGCAGTGGAATATCACCCAGCCATAAAAAGAATAAAATTTTGCCATCTGCATAATCATGGATGGACCTAGAGGGTGTTATGTTAAGTGAAATGACCCAAAGACAAATGCCATATGATATCACTCATATGTGGAATCTAAAAAACAATATAAACAAACAGAAAAGAAACAGACTCATAGAGGCAGAACATTCTGATGGTTGTCAGATGGGAGAAGAGTTGAGGGGATGAGTGACAAAGGTGATAAAAGATAAGACTAGTCAGTTAAGACCTCACCATGGTCACACGGCTTACATAGGTTACAAGAAGAACTTATATCTGCCCAGTTTCAGAACAAACGTTTTCCCCCCTGCACCATCCTGTCCACGCTGCAGATGGGAGCAAAGCTCAGGAAGACTCAGGGTTTGCCATCACCAAATGAGGGTAGGTGTTGGCACAGTCCCCTTGAGTGTCTGAGAAGGTGCTTGCAGCCCTCTACTACGGGCATGTTTCTCTTCTCTTTTCCTCTCTCTCACTACATGTCTGCTTCCTCACTCCACAGAACTTATTTCCTCTCCCACTTTGCTTTTTGAATTTTCTAAAGGAACTTAGAGCTAAAAACTCAACCCTTCACAGACCTAGTCATAGTCATTCTTTAGATCCAAATCTCTGTAACCTCCATGGTATTGAGGGAATTGAGTGTAGTAGTTCAGGGAGAAGGTTTGGAAGACTTTCTTTGATTTCAATGCCATCTCTGACACTAGCTTTGTGGCCCCATGCCAGGCTTAACTTCTGCTTCCTCTTTCTCTTTCTCTCTCTCCATCCCCCCATTCTCTCTCCACCCCACCTCCATCTACCCCACATGAAAACACAGCAAGAAGGCAGTCATCTGGAAAAAAAGAAAAGAGTTCTCACTAGAACCTGACCTGCTGACATCCTGATCTCTGACTTCCAGCCTCCAGAGCTGTGAAAGAATAAATTACTGTTGTTTAGGCCACAGGTGATTTGGGGACTGCCATTTTAGGTAGCCTGGGAAGGCTTTTCTATAAAACTGACATTTGCGCTAAGACCTGACTGTTGACAAGAAGGCAGTCAAATGAAGATCTGGGATAAAGGAGTGTTTTCAGTATGAGGGGTGTGTAAGGAAGTCTGTACAACTATGACACAGACAACCTTGGATATCAATCCCCCTCTTTTCCATTTCCCTCCCACCAGGGTCTACCAGTAATGCCTGAGGCCCAAGAACTCAGTGCCCTTTACTGGCACCTTCAGTCCCTATGGAACCACTCACATGGTCCCACCCATATCAGAAAGCCTTCTGGGCTTGTTATTTTCCTCATTTTCTTTCTCCATCAAAACCTGCCTTTCCTATGGACCATTTCCTCAGTAAATCATATTTGTCAACACACCTAAGGGTCATAAGTTACTCCTCCCAGATGATATTTGCATTTCACAAGGACCTACTCAAGGGGACTTGATTCTAGACAACTCACAGAGTTGAGGGAATCAGGCATTATGGGGGCCACTGAGTATATCATTTTAGAGCAGATGGTTCCTATAGTTCACACACTACCCAGCATAGGAAGTATCTGTTCCCATTCAGGGATGTCTTTTCCTGTGGGCAGACATTACTGACTGTCTAG
The DNA here is from genome assembly GCF_000327345.1 of Myotis davidii. Lineage (NCBI taxonomy): Eukaryota > Metazoa > Chordata > Mammalia > Chiroptera > Vespertilionidae > Myotis > Myotis davidii. The sequence continues at coordinate 7,428,282 of NW_006292696.1, read as the reverse complement.
AATACATTCCAGACTGACACTTAAGAATAAAATTTTCCTCTTTAATCCCACACACAACTGAAAACGGAGATCGGTTGTGATTTTGGGCAAAGATTGACAATATCTTCGATAGATCATATCCCAGTACATTTATATAAGCTCTATGTTGAGTAATTCCTTGTGAAAGGATTTTAGATCAGTATCTCAGTTTTAAATGTTGAATCACAAAGGAGTTACTGAAACCTCCTTAAGCAGCTAAAATCTAGTTCCCAATTCACAAGAAATTTGGCCAAGGAAGGTATTAAATAGAGTGGTGTCACTAGTCAGAGTTGATGAAATGCAGGCACAGAGATGGTACCTATCAAAAGGGAAATTAGAATAAATGAATATTAAAATATTTAAATCTGTAATAATGTGTTCAAAACAGAGTTCTGAAGAGCATTATCATTGGAAGTGAGAAGCCAGTACTAAGTCACTTACAGTCTTTTCTAAGCAACCTTCTCCCCCCATATTAACGCATGAGGATGACACTAGCTTCAGGTGTAACGGTGTAATTTTAACTGCACTGTACACAAATTACTCTGGTTCTCACTCTGGCAAGGCTTAGCTCTAATTCCTCCTGGCAGACCTTTAGCAATTGCTATCATGCTGGAAAAACAAAAAGGAATGGGTATTTAGAAACAAAATTATATATAGTCAGGACAACCATTAGATTAGATTCCAAGAGTTAAAAACAAACAAAAAAAACCCAAAGAAATAGAGATTTTGCTATTTCTGAAATGGCCTACACAATACAATACGTTACAGAGTACAGTGTCAGGAGACACAGCACCAATGTATAGATCTTTGATTTTTACTGTTAATCATCTGAAAGACAGAATTCTAATACTAACCTAAATTCATACACACAGGCATACCCACAAACATATGCTTCTTTGACGTTCAAAAGGTCAAGGTAGTTTCTGCCAAAAATGTATATAGAAAAAATATATTTTAATGTTCAATGAGAACCATTCAGTTTCCCTGGTTAGAAAAATGGAGAAGGTAGTAGTTACCTCGAAGGTTTAATGAGGATTAAATGGGGTAGTGGATGTAAAGTACTTAGCACAGTGCCTACCACACAGAAAGGACTTAGTAGAAGGCAGCTGCCATTATTACTATTACTATTGTTATCAGCCACAAAGTAAACAAAACGATTCACATTTGAATGAGAGTCCAGACCCCAAAGTACTTCCGTGTACATCATTACATTTGAATCTCAAAACAATCTAGGGAGATAGGCAGACAAGAAGGTAAGACTCAGCAAGAATAACTGATCACAAACCTGGAAATACAGCCTAGATCTTCTAAATCCTAGTGATTCATAGAGCAGCTCTTTGTTGCTCTTAACTTTTAACACCCTGGATTTGCATGCATGCATGCATCCAAGAGATATTTCTCAAGCACCCACTTAACACCAGGTATTATTCCTAAAGCAGAGGCCACGGCAAGTGCAGAGTAGAAAGGGCACTGAGTTAAACCAGAGTTGTGGTTTTACCTGATAAGTTCAGCAAGGGAATCAAGGATGTTTGCCAGTCAGTGATTATTGTGATTTGCTATGAGATTGAAGCTGGGGGCGGGGGGAGGAAAGAGAGGACTTGAAGGTAGTAAGGAAGAGAGAAAGAGTGATAGGGTCCAGGGATCAGGGGTCCTGGTGGGATGGTTGAAGTCCAGCCACTTTAGAAAGTCAGCCGGAAAATTACAAATGGTGATAAGAGAGCAAGGTGTGTAATACTGAAATAAAGTGTGTTTGGTTATTGCTAGTTACAAAGTTTAATGTATGAAAAAGGAGTGCAGGTAGAGGTGGGGGAATGGACAAGATCGTTGGAGGAGTGGAGGCCACAGTATTGAAAAGCCACAGTCTTGGAAGGGTTATCTATATGCATGTTGAAATTATAAAGTTTCCATTCATTCATTCACTCATTCATTCCTTTATTTTTTCATCCAAATATTTATGTGCTGGTCAAAAGAGAAAATGAAGCTTTGTTGAGAGCGAGGTTCATGAAACCCAACAAGAAAGCCACTGCGAAGCCCAGGTGTACCTGCCTGGGTGTAGAAGATAGGCTTTGACTGGACTATATCATGATTATGAGAGCAGAAATATTTTAAAAAAACTCTACAACTTACTGAAGTTAACTTTAAAACTCCTTTTATACCCAAATAAACAATTAACCCAGAGGAAAATAAAAAAATAAAAATCTCATACTCTAAACATCCTTCACTGCTTGTTTTAAAAATTATTATTATTATTTGGCCTCCTCAGTACCCTGCATTCATTGTGTTGATATGTGTGTTTCCTGGGGATTCTACACACTCCAAAATCTGAAGAGTAAGCAAAAACAGGGCCTCTGCTTACACCCTTCACAGTTTATAGCCACATTTACATAACATTAAATAAGTCAACAAAGGCATCATTAGCTCCCATTAAAATATGAGCAAAGAAATTTAAATGAACAAGACAGGCTAATTGGTAAGTAATGTTGTGTATCAAAAATTATGACTGTAAGATACCCCAGTTAATGAGAAGCCCTACAATCATGTTTACTACATATTTAAAAATTAAATGAAGGTGAATAAACATTAACAGAAGAGAGGATTTTCCCCTTCACAGATGCTAGTATATCTGTTTCTCAAAGTTAAAATTAATAAGGATGATTTTATCCATCCACCTCGACAAAAGATCTCCTTATAACTGATGTGATTTTTACCTTTTCTGTTCTCCCTGAGTCATACATACAGAAGCCCGGAAGGCAGGAAAGGCAGAACTCTGAATTGTACCAGGGACTGGGCCCCTGTCTGGTCTCAGGCCTTAGTTGTTAGAGACACTCTCCCTCTTCCTTTCTCTGGGGGGACCGTGGCCCAACCCTGGGCAGAGCATGCCCTTCAGTCAGCCATAGGAGGAAGGCAATGTGCTCAGCAAGGTCATGCCAGAGTGAGGACGGGTCCTGTCTGCCTAAAAGGATCACCTGATGTGAAACTAAAAAATGCTGATGCCTTGGCTCCACCCCTGACCCATTTAATCAGAATTGTGTGGAGAGAGCCCAGGCATCTTTACTTTAGAAAAACTCCCCCACTGATTCTAAAGAGCCGCCAAGGTTAGAAGTCACTCTCACCTTGTAGCCTCTAAATTGTAAGTCCTTTGCCTAAACGTTTGTCTGGATTTAAGCTTTTCCTGTGCTAGAATGGTCTTTATCCTAGGCCTAATGTATCTCTCCCCCTTCATTTAAATTGCTCCAGAAGTTTCAATTCCTTAAAAGGGCTTAGTTCAGTCATTGGATCATTCAGTATCCATTGTGAATAGTGAAAGTAATTGACAACCTACTCTCTGCTACACACAGGGCCAGGCCCTGGGAATGCAGGAGTGAACAGAACAGTTGGGTGCTGTTGCTCTTATGCATCTCAAAGAAGATAGTATACAGTCAAGTAAACAATTATGTTCTTGCAATTCTGATCATCATTATGTGGGAGTCATCCAGGGAGTGTTTTGAATGTATAACAGAAGGGCTTGACCTCGTCTATGAGACCTGGTGGGGCTCCCTGAGGAAGTGCAGCTCAGAGAAGACCTTAAGAATGACCTGAATGTAGCTGGGTGAAGAGCAGAAGTGAGAGAGGCCACAGATGGTGCAAAGGCCCTGAGGTAGCAAAGAATAAAGCAATTGTCGTGAGTTAAAAACAAGGAGGGAGGGCGTTGTGGCTCTTGTGGAATGAGCCACCATGTAGGAAGGCCACATACAAGGCTGGTGGCCGTAAGGAGCATGTGTTTTATTCCAATTACAGTGGGAAGATATTCTTGCAGAATTCAAGTGAAGATATAGTGAAGATATTCTTGTAAGCATGCGGTTAACATAATCAGATGTGTGTGTGTTTTAATTTACTCTGGTTGGGTGTGGAGGTAAGATTGAAGAGAACTAATGTTGATATACAGGGAAACTATTTTAGAGGTTTGCAGTGATCCATTGGTGCCGATGATAATGACCTGGACTGGGGTGGGGGTCTGGAGATGAGTGGGGGTGTCTGAGATTCCTAGCAGCTCATTCACCCCCACAGGTTCTTGTCTGCCATGCCCACTGGACAGCGGAATCCCATGCTCACGAAGCAGATACAGGCCTTACCAATAAATGAATACAAGGGCATGCCTGGGAATAGTACATGGCCTAAAAGACCAAGAAAAAGATTCTTTTATGTTGGCCAGCTGAGATTTGGAGTAATACAGAGACCTCTGTGAATCATTTCATGGCGTATTGAGCAAAGTTCTGTTTGCAATTGGCAAGTTGGAAAAATAAACGCCCATGTTTGTTTTCACTTTCTACTTCCTTAGTTTGTCCAGAGACTCACACAGCCCAACTCTTAGAGCTGTCCTTGGAGACTCAGGAATGTCCCATGGAAATCAGCCACGGATTGCCATTAACCCCTCTGAGAACAAGGAGAATTCTTGATGTCATTCCATCACCCAAGAGGGCATCTGGGCTGCCTGCCAGGGCCGGCAGGTATGGACCTCCTATTGCACATTACTGCGTTACTGCTCTGATGCTGACCCCGAGGACTCTTTGCCCTTCCCGAACCGAGTGAATGCTGTGAAGGATCCATGGATGGAAGAGCTTCGCGTTTTCTGGAAAAAGGTACTTACTCTACCAGTGATTACCCACAATCTCATTCAAGGGAGGGAGGGAGGGAGGGAGGGAGAGAGGGGGA
>NW_006292696.1:7399598-7423546 GCF_000327345.1 Myotis davidii | reverse complement strand
AGAGAGAGAGAGAGAGAGAGAGAGTGTTTGGGGATGATTTACTAGGCTGAATCCTATTTGGGTGCCTGGCTTTTAGGGAGGACACAGTCTGGGTGTGCCATCAGAATTATTTGGAGGATATGCTAATAGAGTGTTGGGCCCTACTCCCTGACTCAGAGTTTCTGAGTCAGGCCTAAGGTGGGGCCTGAGAATTTGCTTTCCTACCAAGTTCCCAGATGATGCTGAAGCTCCTGCACTAGGGACCACATGTGAGAACTGCTACTCTATGTGATACAGCCTGCGGACCAGCTGTATTCAGTGAACACCTGAGTCATCAAATGCCTCCTGCTGGCACACAGGAAAGGTTAATTTAAGCAAAGTCATCAAAATCATCATTTTGGTCAATGAGTGAATGAGTGGTTCGGGATGGATCTTTGACCCAAGACATCTTGGCAGCATCTGGAATATTCACCTGGAACTGAATCACATTTCTATTGACACAATTTGTCCTTGGTAAGGCATTATCTCTGTGGGAAAGGATTTTTTAAGTCCAATTATAGCAAAGAAAACAGTTGAATATAAAATTGCAATATGAAGATAACCTTTATTATTAACTGACATATCTAAAGTCACTAAGCACTTTAGGCACCTGGGAGAAAAGGTCTTATTGCTTTGTATAGGGTGTCCCAAAATTCACGCAAGATTTGAATTTTGTGTGAGCATTAACAACAAAAAAAAATAAAATAAGCTTGCATTTACTTGGTTTATTGAATCAGGTTCTAATATCAGTTGCCCTTTGATTTCAATCTGGCTTTGCGTATGTTCCAGCAAAGCCCTGGAGGCCATTTACCCGATGTGCTATTCCATACATAACCCTATACTGTATACTTTATGAATCAATAAAAATTTACAATTTTTAATTATAAACCTGTGTTTTCTATCAAAATTACTTCTTGCGTGAATTTTGGGACACCCTATACATATTAAGTAAGCCTTTGATATGATATGATCATAGAGTAGGTGACCTCATTCAGTTATTCATTTACTGAAATTCTTATTGAACAACTACAATGTGTTGGGTTGGCACAGGAGAATCTCAACGGTGTACGAGGACTTGAGGTTTATTTAGTGAACCCCTTTTCTAGATACTAGCATCCCTCAAAGCTTTCCCATCATGGATGACTAACACCACTTGAATGCTTCTAGTAACAGAAGACTCACCACTTCACATGACAATCAACCTTTGAATTATGGTTGTTAACCTTCCTTATGTTGGGATGAAGCCTCTCCCTGGCTTTTCTACTGCTGGTCCTATTTAACCTCCTGGGGTAATAGTGGATGTTTAATTTCCCTTCCCCTTGACAACCTCATTTGATAATGTCAGTGGATATGGCCCAGAGGGGCAGAACATGGGCATAGGAGCAGGTTGGCTCAGCTTTGAATCTCAGTTCCCAAACTTACTAGTTGTGTGACTGGGCGAATTTCTTAACCTCCTTGGGACCCAATGTACTTATCTGTGAAATGGGAATCATGTTATGCCTCAAGTAGTTGTTGTGAAGGTTAAAAATTTTTACTACTGGTCATGAATTTAGAACAAGAGTAGGCATATAATTAATGATAATACTGTTACTCTTATTATTATTCGTGAGGAGGTCTCTTGTCCTCTCAATTTTAGACTAAGCATCCCTATCTTGGACAACCACGACAGGACCCCACACTGGCTATCGCATCTCCTTGTTCTTTTCCAGAGCCAACTGTGTGAGATGCCTCTTACTTTGGTGATCAGAGCAGAGCTCAACACCAGGAGCTTTTTGTCCAGCAGAGGATAGGGAAGGACTGTCATCCCCACTGCTCCTAATGCAGCTTTGTGATAGGAGTGATGTTAATAGTAACAAAAATACGTTGTCTATTATCTGTAAATATTATGCTACACTCTTTGAATACACCGTGCCTCATTCCTACGACAGCCAAGAGGTTGCAGAGGGACATGTCACTGAGAGACAGGGAAGCCAGGATCCAAACAAGTCCTCAGGCTTCAGAGGGGAACCTCTGGCACCCTGCATGCCTCCTCACTGCCTGCAGCAAATCGCCAAGGAATGACAGGGCCCCTGACTTTGGCAGTCGGGGCAAAGCTATGAAACGATCTGCAAGCCCCGCAGCCCTGGGTGGGAAGCGTTCAGATTACAGCCTTATTTATTCATTGCTGCCATGGCCCTGCTCTCTCTGATCTCTCTCCCCAAGTCTCCTGGGCTGGGCAAAGAAAACACTCTTGGGAAGAACATAATAAAGCCCTGAAACCATTCAGAGGACCAAGCCCATTGCATTTCAAACCAACAAGATGAGAACGTTCACAGAAAGAATGCAGCCCCTTGGGCGTTGCCTTCTCATGCCATCCAGGCAGTAATGGGTCCACATTGTCATGATTCTTACTATTACCGAATAGTTTGCAAAAATTACCGTCACCTCCCATCAGCACTGCCTGTCATGAGCAGGGAGGTTCCGTGGATTAAGAGCAGCAGCAGCTGACATTTATTGAGCCTCCCTCCACGCCAGGCTCCCTGCTAAGGGCTGCCTCACCATTGCCCACCGTGGCTTGAGCTAGCCCAGAGAGGGAGCGACTGTGCCATTTCCCTTCCTCACACAGGAAGCATGAGGAAGCTGAGACTCAGGCCTGGATTGTGCCTTGACTCACAGGTGGTTAACTTCTGAGTTATTTGACCTTCATTGTAGCCATAGTTCTATCTTTTGTTGTTGTTACCACATGCACACCTATTGGTGAGAGAGAGAGGGGGAGAGAGAGAGAGAGAGAGAGAGAGAGAGAGAGAGAGAGAGAGAGAGAGGGGGGAGGGGGAGAGAGAGAGAGAGAGAGAGAGAGAGAGAGAGAGAGAGAGAGAGCTATATGAGAGACACACATTGATTGGTTGCCTCTCACACATGCCCGAACAGATCCAGGGATTGAACCTGCACCCCAGGTATGTGCCCTTGACCAGAATGGAACCCGAGACCCTTCTGTGCAACGCCCTAACCACTGAGAAACACCAGCCAGGGCCACAGTTCTATCTTGGAGCTCTTTCCACGCAGTCCATTTTTCTCTAACTAGCTGTCCAAAGCCACTCCACACACATATCACGGCCACCATGACAAAGGGAGTGCCAGGTGCAAGCGAGGGGCTTCTCTGGGGGCGGTGGCCTCCCTGTGGGGAGCATACAATGACCACCCCTGAAGCTCCATACAAGGCTCACAGAACATTCTCCAGGAAGGACTGGGCTTTCCCAGTGGAGGAGGCGGGCCAAAGAGTAAGCACAACTCCCTCGTCACAGCAGGCATGCACTTAACCAAGCACTGTCATGGCTAGTCAACCATTTGCTCCTCACCGCTGCCCTGCAGGGGGCTGAGATCCCGGTTGTATAGGTGGGAACCTGAGGGCGTGAGGCTGCGCAGTGGTTGCTACAGGTCCCCCGCCAGATGGAGCAGAGGCAGGACCTGGGCTCTGGAACCTGTGCTTATTTATTTTCCCTTTTCTATCTTCCTTTTAGCTTTTCATTTAAAACGAAAATATGCATAAGTAAAACCTTGAACATACTGGGGGGTGGGGGTGGGAGGAAACTATAAACAAGCAATGAGAAAAAAAAGTGAAACTACCCAAATCTCCCATTCTAAGACAACCTTTGTTAATATTTCAGTCTAGTTCCTTCAAGGCCTTTCTCTTTATTTTTGTTACCCCAAAATACATACATTTTTTTAAAAAAGAAACAGATATCATACACAATAGTTCATGGCCTATTTCTTACTCACCCTCCCCCCCCAATATATCATAGCTGTGGTCCATGTTAGCACTTATGATGCTGTGCATATACCCACGTTTCACGGCCCATCCTATCCCACTGTTCCAATGTCTGAAACAAGAGGGCCCTGCTCTCTCCAAGGCCATTCAGGGGTGATGGGCCAAATAAAACAAAATAAGAAGTAAAACTTTTCCTTTCCAACAGTCTCAGCAGGACCCTTAACTCTTCCCCCTCCTCTGCCCCAAATCCAACCCGAACACAGGGCAGCCTCGGGTGCAGGGTAGCTCCAAGCCGGAGTGAACCATGAATTCAGAGAAGCGTCTTAAACTCAATCCAAGCCCGGAAGTCACAAAGGGTTTCCTATTGCCTTCGTCGGGACAGGGTTTCGTGTTTGGTCAGACAAAGGAAGGGCTAGCATTACTGTATCCTGACCACGCTGATAAGGTGAGGTCTGCAATCTTATCTAATGTCCCCAAGCCTTTGTCGTGGGCAGGCGGAGAATCCACCTGCTGGCTGGGACTCTCTCCCAAAGAGAAAGCCGCCCAACCATTGATGGAAGGCCTTTCCCAAGCTCTCCCCTTACCGGGCATTGTCCCGGTTATAACCAGATCGCTCTCTATGCACATCCAGGCCTTGCCGGCTGCCCCCAGGATTACATTTGTCATTAGATACAGAATGCTCACTTTGGAGGTTTGTCATCCTCTGCCAGATCAGATGAAGCTCTCACTTTGAAGAATTAAAAAAAGAAACAAAAATATAAAGAGGTGAGGAGAGACGAGACCAATGGGGTTAAGCGTGTATGGGGACTGCAGTAAGTGAATTGGCCATGGATACTTGTTTAGGGGTGTGCTGCGGCTTCCATTTCTGGGCCACGTATTCATTTATCCCCACCCTTCTTTGCATATGTGAGAGGGAATTTCCAAGCGGGGTAGCCTTGCATGCTTTGAATCCATGCCAATAGTCAAAGGTGTGCGACAGGCGTGCTGAAAGCTAGAGGAGCCTGATGGAATCTGAATAGCTCTGGGAACTCACCCTCTCCTTCCTCCCCTCAGAGCCCCATTCATAGCGCATTGGTAACATCAAATGATTCGATTCTCTTTTCCTTAACTGCTATGTTGGCTCCTTTGCCATCCTCAAACTATATTTCCCCTGGTAATTATTACATTTCCTTTATTTCCAATGTCAGCTTATTTTCAAAGGGAAAAAATCACACAACCCAGCTAAAGGAGAACACTTTGTTATATTAAGCAAATATTTACTTGCATAATTGTGATGCTCATATCTCTATCAGCACAGTGGCAAAAGCAACAGCATTCATTTTGGAAGGACGTAGCCTGCAAGACCTTCTGTCTTACTGGGGATCAGCCAGGGAGGTAAACGGCAACCAACTTTCCCTCCAAGGCCAGAGTCCAATTGCCAGTGACGGATTTTCCCTTCTTTCCCACCACCCCTCACTTCATTTCTTCAGGAAAATTTTTTTATCAAGTTTGATAGATTAATCTTTATCCTGATCTTACATTTAAGATGTAAAAAGTGTTATAAGGTTAAGAATGAACTGGAAACCAGAATGTGAGAACTTTTTCTTTTTCTGGAAAACGGGTCTCCAAAAATAGCCTCCATTTATTCTAATTAATATCTCTCCTAATAATGCCTGGGGGGAAAAAGCAGGTTAATCCAAAGAATTATGTGAGAGGACCTCTTGTGACAATACCGTCTGCGGCTAGCTGGAACACAGAATCAAGCAGGAGGTAGGGGGTGTCCTTGGTCCCTTGAAAGACAGTTGTTGAGCATGAAATTAAAGGTATGCATATTCATGTATATAAAGTTGAATAGCCTTTTTGGTTAAAACTTATAAAACATTTATGACATGTTAAAATGTGATGCCATAGATAATGCTATAAGAAGTGATTTTGTTTTTACATAGAAAAAACCAATCTCAAGACCATTTCATGTCTGTGGGCACCTGAAAACCAATACTGCCCACACTGAGAATCAGTGTGTTCTCAATTAGAGAGTCAACCGCTTTCCGATCCAGGTTCCTGGTCGCTAATAGGAAAATATCTAATATCAGAAGTGACCCTGAGATTGACTCTTTCAAGATTCAAGCACGCAACGAAGTAATTTGAAGAGCTGAGTTGTTTACAACATGGGCTGTGCAGTCCGATCTGGGGGAAATCCCAGCTCTGCCACTGACAGGTGTGCGACATGGGGCATGTAACCTGACCTCTGGGAGCATCACTTTCGTCACCGGTAAAAGAGAGACCTGGAAATTGCCCATCACAGGGAGTTGCAATCTTAGATGAAATATGAAGTGTTTAGCAAGGTTCCCGGCACACAGTAAGTGTCAACCAACAGTATTCGTTGTTAATGTGTGTGCTAAATTGCAAAACGCTTATTCATCCACATCATGAATGAGAAATCCAGGGACCAGGCTGGACATGGGAAGTGCTGGATATGGGTAGGAAGGCTTGGTAATGCAGACATCCATTTTAATTGCAACTTGAAACTGGAATCTTGACCTCCCAGAGTGGCAGCATGATCTTTTGTCATCAGAGCCTCCATTAGTCAAGAGTAGGACTTGAAGGTAAGGCACTTGCTTTCAAATTATCCGCTAGCATACCACAGGGATCTTTTACTTCTCCTCTAGAATCTTCTGCTAAAGTTATGGAGTTTATGGTTCCCATAATGCACATGTACAGTATCTATTTCATTTAATTTGCTATTAACACTTACAGTTTCACTTACTTCAACACAGCTGGATAGAAAGAATTGAAATCAACCACCTATGGTAGAATTGGAATGTAGCTATCAGCAGTTTTACCTGCAAACTTACCCTACCTATCTTGTGGCATGGCACAGATCCCATTCAATGCACAATTATTAAATGCAGTTTTATGCCAAGCAAGGTCACTATACTTTGCCCAGCAAATCCAGTACTTACAACAGCTTTGCTGCACCCCAAGTGTCACACAAAGGTGTAAGAGACTTTTGTAAACATAAGTCAAGTAAGCAAAAGTGAAAAAAACAACAACCTCATCTCTGTAAGTAAAAATTTAAACTTCAAATTTTCTTAATTTGAATAATTGAAAAAATTGGCAATTTTTTCTAGTGTTGGGTTTCCTGGTGCTGGAATGCTCCATTACAACCCAAGTGTTTTTGGAGACTGGTATCTATTTAAGAAAGAGCCCTGTGAGTTCTAGTTGTAGAAAGACACCTACCTAAGTTAGCTCAGATAAAGGAGACTGACCTACTTCTGGCCTCGCATGGACTGGAAATGGAAAACCATCCACTTGCCAGGATCTACACTGACCATATTTCTCTTTCTGGGAACACGTCATCTTACATCTTTTTCTCTATGCAACTGATTCAACTTTCCACTTCTCTGAGCAGATTGGCTTTCTCTGCTAATCCTCTGGTTTGCAACTGGCCAAAAGAGGCCACCCCATTTCCATCTGAATGTGACCTTCAACTTAGGGACCTACCATTGTCGTCTCTCAGGTACGGGGCCTCTTAGTTCAGATTTTCAAGAGGAGAGAATGGGATTAGTTATCGCCTAATCCATGGACTGGCTCACCTGAGTCATGAATCTACTCTTATCTAAACAGCTGAGATGGAAGAGAGGTTTCACGATACAAACCTGGTGGCCTAGCACTCACAAATATGTCATTATGATGCCAATGGCTCAAATGCCTCACTTCCATTCTCAACAGAAAGAATACCTACGGGTAATGAGCACTCGTGATGTAACGTGTCAAACTACCTTTCAAAGTTAAAACCAAATAATCTGATGCTTCTTCAGAAGGCGTGGGTTCCAAATCCATTTAAAATTCTGTCTCTTCCCATTCTGACTCTTCCTAAATTTCTTTCAACAGGTATCTTCTGCTGGTTTCTGCAAGCGGTTTATTTGTGTCAGAGTACACACATAGTGAAATCACATCAATAGCCACATAGAGAAAAATATTTTCTTGCACATGCCTGGAAATTCTCATTTGAATCTAGATTTATTTTATACGTGCTAGAATTTCAGACAAGCTAATGAACTTATATAACTGTTTAAACACTCAAGCTGAATACAAATTGCCAAAACACACAACAGCCCGTTGTTTAGCATTAATTCTGAAGATTGTTCCAGAAATAATATTTTCAGGACTCTCCCTCTGATGAGACGGGCCAAAAAACGTCTTGTAGGTCTTTCAATGTATAGCAAACAGCCTAGGGCTATAACAAGCTCACTGTTTATTAAGACAAAGACTTTCACTTCCATAACTTTCTCCTTTCCCTGTGCAGGAGGGAGAAAGCGAGGGTGAGGTTAGGATGGGGGTGGGGGGTACAAGGCCCATTTTAAAGTGTGTGAGAGTTGGATACTCCCAAAATTCCAGCAAGATTACACACACGCACAAAAACTCTCATCTGGTAAATATTACATTCTGTTTTTGTCTTTTCTTTAGTTTTTACACAACTTGACAGCCTGTGGTATTGTGCCACATTTCAGAGCTAAGGTTTACAAACATCTGGCTCGTGGGCAGCATTCCATTCCCCATGGCCCCCCAGTGTCTCTGGGATACAGTGTTTGCAACATACCAACCGAGGTGGAAAACAAGAGTTTTCCTAGAGAACAATGGTGGTGAGCAAGGCACTTTGCTTCACAAAATTCCTCCGCAAAGGCTGGGCCCCGGAAAGTTAACCCACTTGTTGCCACCGCCATGAACTTGGAAGAGTTAGAAATCATTGGATACCCGTGCTGAGCGGCCTGTTAAGCGCATCCCTTGAAACCCCCAGCAATATGAGAATTTCCTCTCTAATAACAATGAAGTGATGCAAACTCTTTAGTCATTTTAGTGCTTTAAATCTCCCTTCCACCTTGGACTCTCTCCATCTAGAAATAAGAAAATATTTCCCCTTTGTTGTATGGAGGAACGGATAAGAGGATCATACGTACTGGTTAAAGCATGTGGACCAATTCCTGGCACTTTGTAAGAGCTACTTAAGTTGTTCCTTTCACCATTGTTATTATTTCCATGTTGTGCACCAGTGTACAGAGGAAAGTTATTTTTAGGTGGTCAGATTTTTTTTAAGTTTAATGATAATGATTGATGTGTCATTTCTCTCTTTTTACCTTTCCTTCTCCACTGATGCCATAATAAAATACTTTATTGTCTAAAGCAAGACATTCCAGTGTTCTTATATCTCTTTTTAAATAAAAGACTGTTGATTTTGAGTGCTTCCTAACAACTCTACTTCCTAAGAAACAAACACCATGTTTTCTTTATCATATAAGACAACCCAAAAAAGAGACTGTCATTTTTCCCTCAGGGGATTACCTCAACAAGTCTCCATAACTCATGATCTGGACAGGGGAAGGTCCATAGATTCTTAGGAGGGTCCATTTAGTCCCTGCAATTCATGTGTATGCATGGCATGCATTCCCAGGAAGAGGGCCAATAGCTTGCATCAGATCAAATAACAAAACATAAGAGGTTAATGAATAACTAATTCTATCAAGTGAGTGAAGATAGCCAGAGTAAGGAAGAGATCTATATAAAATTATGAAAGAAGCAAGGTCTCTCTCCCCTAGGCATACCCTCTATAGAATATTGGCCCTCATCCTTCCCCAGACACCAAGTACCCAAATACAATCTTTCCTCACTTCTCAATGAAAACTTCATCTTGATTCCTAATTCACTCTGAAAATATGCACAACAGAAAACATATACAAAAGGCTTATTTTTGGAGATTGAAGTCTTTGGCTAATGGGAAAAACTAGGGAACTACAATTTCAGACTCTGTCAGCCGGTGAGTGCTTCAGGCTTACAACCTGCCCGTCCCAGGGTCACCAGAGAGATGAGAAAATTGTCTTCCTCAAGGGAAATGTGAGAGGTGATTCCACTGGGATCCACAAATAGCTCTTAGCATCAGCTCTGTGTAATCAGGGGTCACATTCTCACTCTACCACTTGATGAAGGAGGAACCTCAGGCACGTTACATAACAGCCCAGAGCCTTAGAGCCCTAATTTATAAAATGGATATGATTGTAGTGCTTTCTTCATTGGATTGTTGTCAGGATTAAATAGGAAAACATGTACATTAAGGGTGTGGTATGATCTCTGGACACAGTAGGAACTGAACAAATATTAACTATAACTGGTTCTCTCACTGAATCCTCCTAACACCTCTAGGTGGCACATAGCAGTCTTCCCATTTTGCAGATGGGAAGACTGATGTTAGAAAGGGGGAGCAACATGACTGCTGCCACCTGACCTATAAATGGCAGAGTGAGTCCTTTTCATTGTACAAGAAATTTCTCTAATGCAGTACATACATCACTCACTGAATGGGAAGTTAATTTAGATGGTAAATGGGAAGAATACATATGCATTCATATTAATGCACATAGAAAAATTAACTACTACCAATCTCATATCTCATATGTTTAAGGTGAAACCAGGAATGAAAAAATTAAGTTGATTTAAAAATAATATTATAAATTATAATAATGCAGGTGAGAGAACAAAATGGCTAAAATTATAGAAGCAGAGAAGAAAAATATCTCCTCATTAATGTAGAACAGGAAAAAGATAAGAAGAAAAGGGTCTACATCTAAGGACTGAAATATATATTTTTTAATTCATCCTAGAATTTCAATATAACTTGGCAACACATCCTTGCTGTAGCTGTTAGAGAGCTAATTATGGCATTTGCCTATGAGTCAAGCCATAAGTTCTTTCCAGAGAATGTTGGCACCCCACATGACCCAACTAATACCCCAAGGAGGAAACCACTGGTAATGGTCCTGATGAGAAGAAGGTTATAAAAATGAAGCTAGGCCCAGGAGGGCATAGGGGGACACATGGTAGAGACCACAGGGAAGAAAAGGAATGGTGCACCCCATTTTAAGCACAATGTTCCCCTTAGTTCATCCATAAGACCCCCATAAAGTAGCACCTGGTACCCATTTCAATGCTATGAAATATTGCTCGTAGATGATGTTTCCAACACATTTTACTGTTGATTTCTTATAAAATAGCTTTCTCTTCCTTCTTTTAGTATTTTGTCATGCAGCCTTAAACTCTGGTGCTGGAGAAACAAAAAAGTAGTATGGTTGTTGATTTCCTCTCTTGCCTTGCTTGCTCATTACTCCCAAAGGGAGCTATTTACGCTTTCAAGAGAGGAATGAGGAGGAAAGTCCTTATAGAGAAGCCTAGTTAAGCCATGAAGACTGGGCAGACAACGTCATCAACAAAGAGGTAGTAAAAAGAGAAGGAGTTTGGGGACCAGATGGCAATAGATTCAAACTGTATCTGCATTTCAAGGCTTAGTCACCTTGAACGAGTAATTTAACTTTTCTGAAGCTAAGTTTTTTCCTTAAAAAAAAAAATTCTAGCACCACATACCCCAATGTTGTCATGAATATTATTTATGAAAGATTTATCTACCTATCCTTTCTATCTCTTGTCATTCCAGTGTTTTGAATCATAGGAGTTGGTATTCTGTCTCCATTTCCTGATAGTAAACAGGAAGATTCTAATCTAATGCCAAGAGCTCTTCCTGCCTCAGATACTCTGGTAAAGAACCATATTCCAAACCCCCGTCTTTGAGAGTTTCCTATCTGAAAACTGTCAACACAGGCCCGTGAAACATTAGCCAAGATCTGCTTTCATGCAAGAGCAAAGTCTCACCATATCCAGGAAGATGAGCTTTTCCACTGGAGGTGCCAAAGAGCTGTGTACCTCTCATAAAATTCATCCGCCTTGGAAGAGTCATGGCTAACACACTGTGTTGGAACACATTTATTTTTATAGCATGACAACAGAATTTACAATTTCTTTCTATGTTTCCTTCCCTCTCTTCTCCCTGACCATGTATCTATTTTTTGGCTTCTCCCCAGAAGATCCCATGCATGTAGCAAACAATTTCTGAACATTTTAACATCAATTGGGGGCCTGTGCCTCCCATGAGGAGATCTGGTAATATTTAGAGTCTAGTAGAGGGTTTACAAAAATGAAAGCACTGCATCACCTTGGGCAATGGCAGAGCTAATATTCCAAGGGTAGAGAACCCCAAGGGTAGAGAACCAGGTAAAATGAGAAGAATCCAGTCTATTTATCTCTACCTACACCACTGTAATCCAAGCTACCTTCATCTTTTGCTTGGATCATTAAAATGGTCACTTAAGCAGTCTCATCATATCTATTTTCTAGTACCTCTCTAATCCATTTTCTAAGAGGCAGCCAGAGTACTCATTTCAAACACAAATACCAGGTCTCCACCTGTTTAATTTTTCCTTCAGTAAATTCCTATTCCCAAATATATAAAAACTAACATCTTTAACATGGCTTGAAAGACCATTGATAGCTCTTCTGCCCCATTCTTTCCTGGCCTGCCACTCCCTATCTCCACCCATACAATTTCCAGATTATGTAGAGCACAGACCTAATACTCAAGTTCAGGACAGGTTCTTTTGTGATTATGCCCTTATGGCATTCTCTTATGATATATGCTTATCTTAACTTATAATTACTGTATATAATGAAATGCACAATTATTTTACTAATTTCTCTCATTAGACTCCAAGCAAGAACTTCATCAATTTTGCTCATCAGTATATCTCCAGGACCTTGTTCAGTGCCAGGGACAACAGTTATACTAACAATCAACATTATTAACCAGTTCTAAGCACTTTAGAAGTTAACTCAATTTTCACAACTCATGAAGAAGATATTATTATCCTCCTTTGAGTAATAGAAAAACTGAGGTACAAAAAGGTTAAGTAAACTGCCCCAAAGTTCCATAGCTGAAAAGTGGGACATTTGGGTCTTGAACCCAGGTAATTTGGTTTCAGAGTCCATTGTTTAGCATTAATTCTGAAGATTGTTCCAGAAATAATATTTTCAGGACTCTCCCTTTGATGAGATGGGCCAAAAAAATGTCTCGTATGTCTTTCAGTGTATAGCTAACAGCCTAGGGCTATATCAAGCTCATTGTTTATTGGGACAAAGACTTTCACTTCCATAACTTTCTCCTTTCCCTGCACAGGAGGGAGAAAGCAGGGGTGAGGTTAGGATGGGGTTGGGGGGCACAAGGCCCATTTTAAAGTGTATGAGAGTTGGATGCTCCCAATATTCCAGCAAGATTACACAACGTACAAGACGTTTTGGGGGTCTGTCTCATCAGAGGGAGAGTCCTGGAAATATTGTTTCTGGAACAATCTTCAGAATTAATGCTATATCTCTTGTTCTTCTGAAATAGTAGCAAGTTCTCAAGTCATAGTAAGTACCCAATAAATATTTGTTAATTCAATAATGAATAATGAGCAGATTGCTGCTTAATTGACCCATCAGGAGGCCTAAGGCCCTTGAGTTTGTTGAGGATTGGGGAAAAATTACTGAAATGGCAAGTCCAATGGTGCAGAAGGTCAGCATCATCTGGCAAACCAATGTGGTGGTGAATACTAAAGCAGCAGCCCTCATCAGTGTGCTTGTTATACTGGAAGCTGCTGTGTTTCTCTTGCTATTTGGAAATGCTGGCAGGCAACATCTCAGCTCCTGACTAAGCAAGAGCAAGTTTAAATATAGATGAGAATTCTAAAAATGCTGCCATTGAGGCTGTTACAGGTGACGGTATACATTTTTTTTGGTAGGTAAGCACATTAAAAGCTTTTGAAAGTGAATGTGAGCCACAACTACCCTTGAATGTTTATCCCAAGAGTTTTTAATGTGATGCTGGGACCATTGTCATTTACTGAAGGATTTGTCTATTTGCTATGAATGTCAAGAGACTGAGAACTTGTCTATTTACCATGAATGTCAAGAGACTGACATTCATAAAGATGAACAAATACCTTTTACGTACAGAGGCTGTGCCTTCGAGGAGGTCATCTGGGGCTGATGGCAAGAGAACAGCGTAGAAAAAAAGTCTAGGGGGATTCTTTTGTCCTAAAAGAACAAGGAAAATGGCAAAATAGGGATTTTGCTGACCTCCTCAAAGGATTTAACATTTGGAGAGTTACTTGCTCAACACTTAGTCAACAATATGGACAGGGGACATTTACACAGACCAGAGCAGAGCAGAGGCCAGCAGGAGTGATAAACAGGAGGGGAAGATGGCAGCCCTGCCCTTGGAGAGCTGAGACATTAGTTAGGAAGGTCAAACACTCAAATAATGTCTCGGCAATGCTGCTAGAACAACTAACATACTAGGACAAATGAAGAGTGTGCAGAATGAATGGCAATGTGAAAAGGATAGTGAGGAAATGTCATTGGAACCAGTTTAGACATTTACTGGCCACTGTGTGTGCCATGTTAGAGACTGGAGCTATATGAATTATTTCTATTCCTCGAGGAGCTTAGAAATCAGGTGTGGAGACAGACATATAATCTCAGAAAGGATAAGAGCTAAAACCAAGATAATCCAGTTTCTAGAAGACCAAAGAAAAACTAACTTTGGAGTGAGATGGGGCAGGGGAGGCATCATAGAACTGAATCTTAAAGCATGAGAAAGGTGACAGTGGTGCTGGTAGGAGAGATGTAAAGTGGAGAAGATGTATTTCAGGTTGCACAGGTAACCAGGATTTGAACCCAGGTCTACCTAGCTCCATATATCCTGTACTTTCTATTACACCAGGTAGTCTTCCAAGTCATTAAATATTTATTGAGTATTTGTTATATGTAGGTACTAAGCCGTAAGGCTTGGATCCTGCCCTTTAAATGTACTAATCTTGACCCTTATTTACATAAGAGCTTAAGCGACTGACCCAATATGATAAATCCAAGTAGCATTATCTGCTTTTGAAGTCTAAAATCTAGCGTAAAGTAAGCACTCAATAAATATTTGATGAGTATATTGAATGTACAAGTAAATGAGTGTATACCTCCATGAATAGGTGATGAGATTGTAGAGACAGACTGCAGCATACAATGAAGGACATGGAAGGGTTAGTCTGGAATAAAATTTTGAGGGAGAGGAAGGCCATGATATGGCAAATATAAATCAAGAAGAGCAAATAAGAAGGGGAAGGCAGAAAAGTGACTAGGTTAAACATAGAACTCTCAGAGCTTTAGTCAATGACAGCCATGTAAGTACTACTGCCATGCCCAATGTGGTTTACTGAACATCCACCATGTGCCAGATTTTGTATTATGCCTTTTTGTACATATGGCTAATTCATACTATAAACCTGCAATCAGATGGTATAAATTCCATCATATAGTTAATGATAGAGCATAAGAAAGGTTTATAAATTGGCATAGCAAAAATTGGAGATTGGATTAAAATCCAGATTCCTTGACTAAAGAACCCATGTTCTTTTCAATATTCTCCCTTCCAATGAGCTACTAACTTTAAATAGTACATGTTTACAGTATAGGCATGGTCCTAGGTCTAGAAACTAGATGATATAGACATCCATCTGTCCATTTGTCTGGAAGTTTAATGTATTGGGCCTTGATTGTAACATTTCAAGTAGCAAAAGTTCAATCCTCCACTCACTCCTAATTATTTATTAACCACCTATTATCCACTTGAAATTATCATATTGGGTCAGTCGCTTAAGCTCTTATGCAAGGTAATTTTCTCAGTATTGGAGTTACTAATTAGACCAAGTCTCTGCCTTCAGGAATCTTATATTCTAGAGAAATGGCAGAAAAACAAGTAAAATAAAAGAATTTCCAATTGTGATAAGCTTACAAAGAGAATGAGAGTAAGTCCTGAAACAGCGCTTGACCAAGGGGACGGCGGAGCAACTAAAAGTCAGACCTTCTCTGAGCAGTGGCTTGAGTAATTTTATTTTGGTTGAGGTAGAAATTAATTAGATAGTTATAGGCAAAGAAGAGAATCTTCTGACTTCTTCATGGATTATAGATTCTGAGGGGCAAGGTAGAAGCAGGTAGACCAGGGAAAGGCTTTGCCTTTGTCCAGATACAAGGGATGGTGGCATAAACTAAGATAGAAGAAGTGGAGATAGTGAGAAGTGGTGAAATTTTGGAGTGTATTTTAGATGTAGAGTTTATGAGGCTTGCTGATGGAGTGACTATCCAGTTGAAAGAGGAATCAGGACTAGCCTAAGTAACAGGAAGATAAATGGAATGTGGAATCATGCAAATCTGGAGCAGATAATGTTTCAACAAGGCAGTGGTTAACTGGTATGAAATAAAACAAAGGTCAAGTAAAATGAGAAAAATGAATTTTAACCATATATATTGGATACTTATTATATTTTTCATAAACTTTAACTGAACAATATCAAGTGCTACAAGTAGGAAGTACTGTTGAGAATGAATCATGTAGTTCTGGCTTTAATACTCAAGTAAGTTAAAATTGGCTCCTGTGATGGTGAATTTTATGTGTCAAGTTGACTAGGCCTTGGGATGCCTAGTCATTTGGCCCAACATTATTCCTGGTGTGTCTGTGAGAGAATTTTGGGAAAAAATTAATATTTGAATTAAAGGACTAATTAAAGCAGATTGTCCCCTCCAATGTGGGCGGACTTGATTCAACCAATTAAAGAGCTGAATAAAACCAAAAGTTTGAGTAAGAGAGAACTACTTCTGCCTGACATTTTCTGGGCCATTGGCTTTTTTCTTGCACTTGGACTGGAACATATACCATTGGCTCTTCTGGTTCTCAGGCCTTCAGATTCAAATTAGAACTAAACTATTGGCTCTCCTGGGTCTCCAACTTGCCTCCTGGGTTTCTGTTCCAAAATGATACTGTTGTTGCCAGTAGGGACTGCAGATCTTAGGACTCCTCAGCCTTCATTATCACATGAGTTATATGTATGTCTCCATCCTATTGGTTCTGTTTTTCTGGAAAACTCTAACTAAACGTTGAGTTGCACTACACTAATCCAAGATTTTCAATAAAATTTAGCCAGGTGGATTTTGTATGATGATACTAGAGCTAAGAGAACCTCTTTCTTTCACGTTCTAACACAGTGCTTCTCAAAGTGCAGTCCTTACTGGCAACAACAGTATCACTTTGGAATAGAAACCCCAGATATCAGAAACTCTGGGGTGGTATCCAGAAATCTGTGTTTTAATAAACCCTTCAGGTGATTCTGATGCATTCTACAGTTTAAGAAGTACTAATCTAGACATTAAGCATGATTGCTCATTAAGAAGAGAATGAATAAATTAAAAACATGGGACCAAGTTAAAAAAATAAAAAGCAGCAGGGTCCATGAGTCCCAACCCACCAAGACTGAAGAAAATGTAGCCATCGAGGCGAAAATAGCAGTCAAAGGTCAATGGCTGACACCAGGGATAAGTGGGTTGCAAGGCTTGTCTTCTAAAGCCAAGGGTGCAATTTTTCCAAATACCAAGATTGAAGCAAATCAAAGTCAAACTATAATAAAAGAAAGTTGGCTTCTACACATAGTGTAACTAAATCCATTCAAAACAAAGCTTCAAAAATTGGCAGCTGGCACTGAAGTCATCAGAAGATATCTGTGGAAGATTCCCACCAAAATCCTGGTTAAATATTACATATAATATATATAACATGTTCATATACAAACTTGTTATTGCGAAGTGTGAGAATATCAAGTAGAGCATAGTTTTTGAAAGCTGGGAAGCCTGAGAGAATGGAGACGGTTCCCAGAGAGATTAGGATGTAGGGAGAAATCTCTTCTTAACCCCAATTCCACCTCTCTCCACATGACAGTTGGCAGCATGGCTAAAGAGAGATCTCTGAACCAGGCTATGGCAGCATCCAAAAAAAGCAGGAGGCTTAGCACCTGATCCAAGAACATACAGTCAAATGGTGGCAATCAGGCTAATATTTTCTAAAACCTTCTCTAGATACTTCACCTGAATTCACTGGGACACTAAAGTGGCAAGTAGCAAAAACTAATTCCTGACCAGGTTAAGGTATTAAAAAAAAAAAGGACTCTATACTAATAAAAGGGTGATATGCTAATTAGACCGGGAGACCTTCCGGATGTCCTTCTGGACAAAGCCATGGTGGCGGGGCTGAGGCAAAGGCAGTTAGGGGTGATCAGGCCGGCGGGGTGGGCAGTTTGAAGTGATCAGGCTGGCAGTGGGGGGTGCAGTTGGGGATGAGCAGGCTGGCAGTGGGTGGGGGAGGGCAGTGGGGGGGCGATCAGGCCAGCAGGGGGCGGTAGTTAGGGGTGATCAGACCAGAAAGGGGGGTCAGTTGGGGGCGATCAGGCTGGCAGGCAGAGTGGTTAGGGGCGATCAGGCAGGCAGGCAGGGGAGTGGTTAGGAGCCAGCAGTCCTGGATTGCAAGAGGAATGTCTGACTGCTGGTTTAGGCCTGATTCCTGTGGGCCTAAACCAGCAGTAAGACATCCCCTGAGAGGTCCCAGATTGGAGAGGGTGCAGGCCGGACTGAAGGACACCCCCCTGCCCCATGCACAAATTTTGTGCAGCGGACCACTAGTTTATTATAAGATATAGAGGTGTCTCATAGAAATTAAGGGCAGGAATTGATTAGGTGTGCAGCTAGAATGAGGAACTTGAAGGGAACTCTCTTCATTTCTCCCTTTCTCTTGTCCCTGTTGTGCCTGTTTCCCTCTTCACTTTCTCTGCATCTCAGTACACATGGCTGACTTTTGACTCTCCCAGTTGGAGTCCCTATGTTGACTTCTCACCACACAGACAACCTGACTGTTTCTTCCCTGTGCTAGTTACAGATTTCTAGAAAAGAGAATTGCTTGACTCTATGTATGTCATGCTCAACTTCGATGCAATTTGCCAGTGAGGGTATAGACATTCATTACAGAAATGGCTGCTGGGGTCCATGCCCATGGAAAGAGAAGGGAGCAGGCCATTTCCCAAATAATAATGAAGACACTTCAAGATGACTACTGCCCTATCAGGGAAGTATATCACCAAAGATAAACCAATTAGTTTTCTTTATCTGAAGACTTCTTAGGGAAGGTTGGTTAATGGGTTTAATCTGGAAAGGTTTCATGGAGGAAGTGTTTATAACATCTCTTAAAGCAGTGGCTGAGGGATGTACTGAGAAGCAAATAAGTGGTCACTCACTTTGACCTTCACTACTAAACTAGTATCATCATAGACATGATGAAATTTTATAGAAAATCTTTGAAAATATTAAGGTGCAATTGAAGAATATGATAACACCATCACTTTCATTTATTCGAGTATTAAAGCTAGAACTACACAATTCATTCCAGTGTTAAATATCCTTAAAAGTTAAAGTTTGTGAAAAACGTAAGGCAGCTTTCAGAATATAAATTTTCTTATGGAAGAAAAAAATATGTCTTCCTCTTCACCCCACCACGATGAAACCAAGATTTTTGATAAATTGGTGGGATTCAATGTAATACAACTGAGAACCACTAATATGAACTACATTGGATGGATAACTAAGATTTACCTGTATTTTCCCTCCTAATATATAAAAGAGAAAAATTTGAATGTAATTTGTTGGGCATAAAAGTATTTATGTATACTTTAAGACTCTTCCATATCTCTTTAAGTAATGCATCATGTGTATTATGTTATTTTAAAAAGTATTTTAAGGTATGTATATAGAATTCACTTTTCTGTAAAATCTCACGAAGATCTTTTGGATAAATAAATACCTTTCATAACATATTTTCCTAATCATGAACATGACTTCAGTAACTCTAGATTTTTCTCTCTTGTGACTCATTTTGTGTTTTTGTTCTATGACTTTATGAATATGTCTTCATAAAAGAGGTTAAAATTGCTTCACTGTATAGCATAACCAATCACTCCCACAAACTATCTTATAAAATAGTTCCTTGAAATGAGCTTAGAAACAAATCCCTACTTTCATGGTTCAGAGTCAAAGAAAGCAATCAGTTGGCCTGTACACAAACAGAGGTTCTTCCATCCCTTAGCACAGACTCCCTTTGGCTCTAAAAAAGGCCTGCAGATTTCTGACTATAAATTAGGCTGGTAAAAAGAAAATTATCTGAATTGGATGGCAATTTAAACCATTCTAAGTCAATAGAGTCTTAGTCTCAATTACCTTGTTAGATTATAATGTAGCCAAAACCCGTATTTAAAAAAAAGTTTAGAGAGAGTGAAGAAGAGAGAGGAGGGGGTGGATAAGGAAGGAGGGAGAAAACACATTGATCTGCTGCCCCCCATCCATGCATTCATTGGTTTATTCCTGTATGTGCCCTGACTGGAGATCCAACCCATAACCTTGGTGTATTGGGAGATGCTCTAACCAACTGAGCTACCCAGCCAGGGCAAAACCAGATTTTTAAGGGAATGAGAGACAGATATGGCAAGCTAGTACTTGAAGAATATGTAAGACTTGAAAAGATCACAGAATAGAGAACTGAGGAGCTTGTCTATTTTATAAAATCCTAGGGCACATTCTGTGGTTGCATTTGCTCATCAAATTATTTCAGCCAATATTAATTAAGCATGTATGGTGGATGGCAACCCATTCCAGGCAGTAGAACAAGAGAAAGGAGCTCAGCTTGGTGGCTGAAAGTAACACACTTTTTCTAATTTGAAATCCACAATAACCCCAACTAAAACTAAGTTGTCTCTTGGTCCAGGGAAAGATTATGTCATAAATCAAGGCAAAGGCATCTCTTCAGGAGAAAGCTCATTGCTATCAAGGATGCTCTGAACTTGTAGAGCCCCAGCAGTGAAGTGCTCAGCACTTAGGTGCTAGTTTATTCTGGATTGTGATGGAATGGTGTTGTTTGAGGAAACTTGTCTTGGATTCCAGCTGTTGGGATCAAATCCACAGAAGTAAGAGCAGTCCATTTCCCTCTTCCTTCTCTTTCTGATTGCCGGACATCATATGAACTTGATCAGAAGTGGGAGGCTAGGGGAGGTGGGATCATGGATGCTCACCAAACTCCAAGGCAGCCTCCAATGCTTTCCTTGTTCATTGGTCTGAAAACTGTGACTCAGATTACTACAGTTTGGGAATTGAAATCCTGACATGAACAATTAAATTCTGTATTTATATTCCTAGCAATTTCATCTTGTCATTTGCGGTTTTCTTCAAATTACAAAACAATTAAATGAAGAATCTGGCAAAGAAATTGAACCAGATGCAAGTTTCTCTTCTCCCCTCCTCCCCCCACCCCATTTTAATGGCAGGAAAAAGAATGTAATTTTAGTCTTCCCAGCGCTTCAGCTGTGGAACAGCTGAACAGGCATCTTGAAGGAGAAAGTGTCTCTCTCTCTCTCTGAAGGGTGTGATGTAGTGTTTTATCTGCAATGTTGACGAGGAAAGCCCTTGAAGAACAGAATTCCCTAAGAGAAATGAAACACACACATACTCCAGCCACAGCACTTATTATCCTGACACTGCGATTTAGTAACCACAAGGCACAAAAAGTGTCATTCTGGCCTACCTTTGGGTAGACAACATCGTTGAGAGGTTCCTTGCACATGCAATAGGGCTGAAAGTTTATTCTTAGACACAAAATTAAGATCCAATATCTGAACTGATCTAATAATACACAGAGTTTTGATTTCTTTTTCTCAAGCTGGGTGCTGCATAAGAGCAAATGCATTTTTATATACCTCTCACATCCTCTACATTCGCTTCATCAGCGAGGTCAAGCACTTATTTCTGATGGAATTTGACTTACCACCTGCATAAACTCATTGCACCTCTTAAAGATCCTTCTGTCTGTAGCTCTAGCAAAGCATCTGACCAACAGGCCCAGCACACCATTATGGAAACTTGGAGGATTAACTCGATGCCATCTGGGAGCAGAGCATCGCCAATCAGGCAACGGAGTGCAGACAATTTGGGAGACAACCCATATCAACACACCCAGAAAATGTGGCTGTACACTTCTCAGTGAAGCCCCAAGTGTCACGTTACATTTTATTCTGAGAGAGGCGACAGAGCCTCTGCATAATGATTTCCTATGCTGAATTAGACATAGAAAGAACTATTCCATTTTTCCTGACCCGTAACTTAATATCAGGCAAAAAGGCTATTAGGTGGAGGAAATGCTATTTGCTTGAGTGGTTCCATTTTTGTCACCACCACCTTCCCCCACCCACCCCCATACACACACACTGACTGAGAACAAAGAAAATGAACCTTTCTGAATTTTGCTTCTACTTCGAAGGAAGAAGGCAAGGTGGGGAAAACGCAGTCTTAGAATCAGGCAAATGAGGGTTCTGCTGGTATTGGTTGTGAAACTTATTCTAGGACAAGTTATTTTCTTGGTACCAAGAGGTTCTCATCTAAAAAAAACTGGAGAAATAGCATCACCTACAGTAGGAGGTTACTGTGGGATAAGGCATGAATACTGGGACGAAGCGGATCTCAGTGGGAGGCAGGCCTGAATGTGATCATCCTCAATGCAGAATCTGAGCTCAGCTGAAGTCCCACCACCTCTGATGACGTTAGTCTTTGCGCCCTCTTTGTGTCCACGAAGTTTAATGCCAGTACTTCCACGTTCCCTGGATTGTGCATTCCTCTTTTTGTATTTACATTATGTTTTCCTTTCCTAAACTAAGTGACACTCATTTTTTAAAAAACATAATGCTCCATATTAAAAATTTAGCAAATTCACATAAGAAAGTAAACACAAAATACCATGATCTCATGTCTAGATAATAACATGTGGATGCACATCCTTCCAAGATTTTTGGTTTTTGCTGTAGAGTTGACCCTTAAACAACATGGGGGTCAGTGGCACCCATACACAGTCCAAAATTCACATGTAACTTTTGACTACCCAAAAATGAAGTTGTCCCTCAGTATTGGGGCATTGGTTACAGGAACCCCTGCAGACACCAAAATCCACAAATGCTCAAGCCCAGTGTATAAAATGGCATAGATCAATACCTACAGACAGCCTTCTACATTCATGGACTCCCAATCACAGATCAAAACAATATAGGTATTTATCCAAAAATTCACACATAATTGGACCCACACAGTTCAAACTGGTGTTGTTCAAGAGCCAGCTATATCTGGCTAGCATATTATAAGATATGTTTTCTCACCTGCTTTCTCTCCATTCATACTGGGAATGTTTTACATATTATTAAAATATTCTTATGAAACATCATTTCTAATGCCTATTAGTATAACATTGTAAGGATCTAAGATAATTTAATTAAACAACCCCATATTATTGGACATTTAGGTTGTTTCCAAATGATTGATTTTAAAAAAACAAAATATTTAATGTAAGATTTTTAAGTAGCGGATTATATTTTTTATCTACATCAATGCCATATTTACCTAGCACATAACCATGAATCAACACATGAGTGTTGAACATCTTCTGTGGATCTTAAGATGTGTGTTTGGAATTCAAAAGTATGAGTGAGCATGGGCCTCAGAGATTGAGGTATATCAGCAGCTCAATGCAGAGGGCAGACATAGCAGCCCCATCCATATACACTAGAAAGCCATGCATTTTTTTTTGAAGAGCATCATATCTCTACACGTCTCTTTCTACCCTCCTCTTCCTAGTATATCTTCTTTAAACCTTCCTTATCTCAGTCGGCTTCCAAAACACATGACTAATCTACCTTAGTAGCCAATTTTTGGCTGTATGTGCATGTGCGCTTACCTTTTTTATTGAAGTAATATATACGTATGAAAAGTACACATAGAGTGTAGCTCAATCATAAACTGAATACACTGTGTAACCAGGACTGAGACCAAGAAATAGAATGTGTCCAGAAGCCCAGAAGCACCATCCCTTCTTGCTCCCTTCTAATTACTATTCCCAAGGGCGAGTAACCACTATCTTAACTTCTAACAACATAGCCTTGTTCCACCTGCTTTCGTACTTTCTGTAAGAGGAACTGTACAAAGGTTCACCCATGTTGTTGTGTATAGTTCTGAATTGTTCATCTCACAGTCCACTTACTGTTTCATGGTCTGACTTGAAAGCAGTTTTTCTACTTTTATGTTTTTTGGCATCAGAAACTTCCCTTGACATGAAACCGCATGTGGGATTCCCTCCTATGAAACACCAGAGAGGGGAGAAACTCTGCTGGTAGAGGTGGAAAGTCCTAGATCATCCCCTATTCCCTCTCTTTAGCCCACTCCCTGTTCTCTCTAATATACCCTCAGTGCTATAATGATGACCGATTTTTATTTCTGCTTTATACTTTTCTCTATGTTCTAAATAAAGTTTTATATACATACATATGTGTGTGCCTGTGTATAGCCATATCAGCTTTACCCCATAAATATATCACCTATTAAATGCTGCTGTGTG
>NW_006292696.1:7378525-7399508 GCF_000327345.1 Myotis davidii | reverse complement strand
TCACCAAACAAAAAGAAAGTGTTTGACAGAGACATTTAAAGACCTAAAACAACTTTCTTATAGGAAACACATGCTCCTTCCCCAAATTAAAACACGCCACTATGCTAATAGGAGAACACTCAACAAGTGGAATTTGCTAGGGATTTGTTGTGGGGAGGGGTGGGGGCTGAGAGGGTGATCAGAAGGTAGGACACAAATGACTTTTGTTAGCTGTCCTGAACAGATGCCAAGAGAGTGAAGTCCAACGAATGTGTCCTTAAAATGACCTTATTATGCACACTGGGGAAGTATCTTGGTGTTTTTCCTGGGACTGCAACGCTGAGAGCTTCAGGAAACACATCGAGAATGAATTTCTGGTTTGCATTAGTGCCTTCTCACCTAGTCCCTGTACTGCACGATACAGCTCTCCAGGCTTGAAGGCAAGTAGATTTGTATGCAGGTAGACTGAAAATAAGAACAGCAGTGCCAGCCCTTTATCAGAAAGGAGTTTGTCTCCTCTCTCATTTCCTTGCCATCTTCAGCCCCCTACCCCATAATATCATCAATAAAAGCAAAGAAATGACACCCCCTCCCCAAGTAACATGCATTGTATTTGAGAGATACTTGGATTTGGAAATGGTGTATTTGTAAAGCACAGTAATAGTCAGGAGACTTTAACAATTAAACACTTTTAGTGATTAGCAGCACTAAGCTTGATAAAAAAACAATGAATTCAGCACAACTCGAAATTATTGTCCACTGAAGGGGTGGTTTCATTACAGGAGAGTGAATAGCCAGGACCCTGAAGTGGAAAGTGCAAGGAGAAAAGTTTTGCCAAAGTCATGTTTCCTTGATTTATTTTTTAATAAAAATTAGGAGAAATACTGCCAAGGTTTCCCCCCATCTATCATTAACTCATACATTTGCTATCATCGCCATGAGTTTTAGAAATCTCCCTCCAAATTTTGTTTGGCTCTATCCAAGTTCCTCTTGCTCCAGTGCTGGTCCCCAAATCATCAGGGATCCACAATTCTTTTTTTTTTTTGTTCTTATTTTTTGCCAAAGTCATGTTTCCTTGATTTATTTTTTAATAAAAATTAGGAGAAATACTGCCAAGGTTTCCCCCCATCTATCATTAACTCATACATTTGCTATCATCGCCATGAGTTTTAGAAATCTCCCTCCAAATTTTGTTTGGCTCTATCCAAGTTCCTCTTGCTCCAGTGCTGGTCCCCAAATCATCAGGGATCCACAATTCTTTTTTTTTTTTGGTTCTGATTTGTTTGTTTCAATGTGTGTTTTTCTATATTAAAGGGGAAAATTCCTGCCTGGCCTAATCCCTCCCATAGCTTTCCCTTTACTCACATTTTCACTTAGCCCCACATTAACCTGTAAATGGTATCAGGAAGGGACCTTGCTTTAACCTCTTATCAATGATCAGACCATCTGCCTATTTCTAAAAAAACTAATCACTCCTCCCTCTGATAAGTGTCATACGTTCCAGTTTTTCTAAGCACTTTCTAATTTCATGTAATTTACTCTCTGCAAAAGAATGACTCATAAAACTTTTGCCTACTCATTTTATTTGTTTACATTCATAATATTTACATAAATTGAAATGTGGACACTCCTCCCACCCCCCACCTCCCCCAAAAAAATTCTGTGTAAAAGTGTGTATCTTGCATTTTCATCCTGAAAGTTTAGTACAGGCCTGAGGAGTTTGCATGTCGCCGCTTTCAGCATGGCTGGGACGTGTCATAGTGCTTTGAAAACACTGCCTTCCTTGAGAGCAGGGCAGAAGCCATAGCTGATGCTCAGTAAATGTTTGTGAAGAACAGGATTCTAAGTGGGCCACTAAGTTTGCATTTAAGAAACAAAAGAACCCAACAGCACCTGGATTGGTCTGGGTAAATGTGATCTGACAGAGAATTTAATTGCTGGAGAGAAGTGGTCCCGATCCATTGGTGACAGCTGGAGACTTCTAAGACAACGGTTCTCAATCAGGGGTCATTTTTGCCCCTGTGGAACCTTTGGCAAGGTCTGGAGACATTTTATTGTTTACACTACTGAGGGGTGTGCCAGTGATATCTAGTGGGTAGAGTCCATGGGTGCTCCTAAACATCCTACAATACCCAGGACTGTCCCCTCAGCAAAGTGATTCTGACCCACAATGTCAGTGGTGTGGAGGGTGAGAGACCCTCCTCTAGAGCACTGAGGTAAGGGATGGGGTGAGGCTGAAACAAAAAAGTAATAACATGTTCTGTGTAACTGGGGCTCGGGAATAGGTTATTTCCTTTCATCTGGCAACAATTCCTTCAGGTAGAAATCATTGTACTGTTATATAGATGAAGAAACTGGGGTTTACACAACTAGGTAAGTAGTAGAGCTAGAGCTGGCATTTGAACCAGGATTTCTTAATCTCTTAACCACTCCCACAAACTTCTCTATTAGAGTTATTAGATTCATATTTCCATTTAATAAAATTAAAGCTGCCATGTAACAGGTAAATAGCATGGTAAAATGCAGAAGAATACAAAAATAAAAATAAAAACATCATAAGAAAAGAAAGACAGAATGATAAAGAGCCAGAAGTAAAAATATGCAATGATGAGCAACAACTAAAAATCTGGCCTCCAAAACTGGTTTTGATTTTCCAAGTGGACAAAGCAAAAAGGGAATTGCAATCAGTTACACAACACACACTGATCTTAGATGAAAATCCCACCAGTCTTACAAAACTTATAAATCCAGCAATCACACTGCTTGGGATTTATCCAAAGAAACCGAAAACTTATGTCTACCCAAACACCTGCACACAGATATTTACATCAGCTTTGTTCATTATTGCCAACACTTGGAAGTGACCGAGATATCCATCAGGAGGTGAATGAATAAAGTTTGGTGCCTTCACTGCTGAAAAAAAAAAAAGAATGATCAAGCCACAAAAAGACATGGAAGAAATTGAAATGCATATTACCAAGAGAAAGAAGCTAATTTAAAGAGGCTACATATCCCAGGACATTCTGGAAAAAAACAAAACTAGGAAACAGGAAAAAGATCAATGGTACTCTGGTGATTTGGAGGGGAGAGAGAGGGAGGGATGAATAGATGGAGAACAGAAGATTTTTAGGGCAATGAAATTCTATCATTATATAATGGCGGAAACGTATCATTATACATTTGTCCAAACAAGTAGAATGTATAACACCAAGAGTGAACCCTAATGTAAACTTTGGGCTCCAGAGGATGACATGTCAATGTAGAATCATCAAGTGTAACAATGTCCCCCTCCAGTGAGGGGTGTAGGTAATGGGGGAGGTTGTGCATGTGTGCAGATGGGAAATCTCTATACCTTCCTCTCAATTTTGCTGTGAACCTAAAATTTTTCTAAAAAGTGAAGTCTATTTAAAAATAAAAACAAAACACCTCCCCTAAAAGACACATCAAGCAAAACAAAACAAAGAAACCAACAGAATTCCGCTACTCAGAAGTAGATTTCCAAGGACTGAGAATACTCTTACAGTCTTTGTAAGTAGGCTACTATGCGTAGGCTCCAGATTATCTCTGCAATAAATAAAATTGTGAGTTTTGTTTGGTCATTTCTTTCAGCATCCTTTGGTGCAAGAATCCAAAACAATTTGTTGAAAGTGATGGATTATACATGGACCAAAAAAAGGTATGTGTCTCAGGTGTAAAACTCCTGTGGTGTGACCGAGTTCAGGTACCCAGACCGGAATGATGGTTAAGGGATCTTCACCTTCCATTTTTAGAACTCAGTTTCCACATGTGAAAAATGGGAATGTTAATAGTTTGGTAAGCAATGGCTTATCATTTTTAAATTCACTCAGCAATTATTCACTGGATCCTTACTTGGTGTTAGCCACTGCCGGGGGCCAGCACCTAGGTTTCAGAGATGAACATGACAGATATGCTCCCCTATGTCACTGTACAGCTTAATGCAGAGAAAGAGATTTCACCGTAACATGCAACGTAAAATCATACAGCCAACATACGTTTACCAAGTACCTACAAGGGGTGAGGCGCTGCTATGCAATGGGTACATCCAACGGTTTATTGTTGCTTTAAATTAATTACTGTAAATAATTTTCTCCTTTTGGATTCCTGCATTGAGGGAGGCTGAGTGACATATGGAACAGGTCCAAATGGGTATAACTTTCAGGGATGCTCTTGTAAAGGTCTTGCGCTTTAATCAAGGGGGTGTCACTCATGGTGAAATCTAAGTGAGTGATATTGTCCTAAAGCAGTGTAGTGTCCAACACACACTACTACACTCCTTGGTCATTTATCTATCCATCTCACTACAGACTACAAAAACCAAAAAAGAAATTATTCTTGTTGATCTTGAGAAAACCAATGCCAAGCTTCTACAATATAGGGTCATATAAACATGTACTTTACAAATGTGCAGTGTTGAATCTCTCAGTTCCGTGAATCCAGTGTGCCTAGTCAGCGTTACTAACACCCACTGCCATTCAGTGCTGGCTGAAGGTTGTCTGTCCTCCCTGATCACGGGGACATAATGAGATTCATTTCCTCTCTGAATGGAAGCCCTACTAAGAGAGAACGGAAAGAGATTATGTTTTGTCACCTCTGAGGTAAAACCGTTGTATTTCCCTAAAAGCCATCATCTTTTGACATTACACTGGTAGGTGCAGGACACCCCGTCGTAATTGTTTTAATTGATGTGCTCTGTCAATTATAACCCCAGATTAGATTCAGGCTTCTCCATAAATCTCACCAGACAGAGTTTGATTTTTCCTATGAAATGACATTTAGCTACACAAACATGCTCAATTGTTTTTAAGGACACAGTTGAGAACACCAGCATCTCCGTGATACAAACCCAGCCAGATGAGAAAATCAGAAGCCTTCAAACTCCCTACACTTTCCCCCCAAAGAGTTCAAAAGGTCTAATTCTTTCCAACTTAGGTCTTGTCCATTCCAGATCTTAGCTGGGAAAGAAGGATGCAAGAGTTTATTTTAAATTATGTTTGGCTTTAAAAGCCCACTGTGTTTTCCATTCTGAGAATGAACAAAAGACAAGTGTGGTTGTCTGAAAAGACAGAGAAAAGGCTGTGCTCTCTAAATCATGCTACACTCTGCAGTCATTTTGTGACTATTACTTCTAATATGGCCTAGTGTACTGTTAGACAAGATATATTATTCAGATAGCCTACTTGACCATGAGAAAATTTCTATCCTAAAACAGCAGTATTGATGTGGATCTAAGAGATGCTCAAATGAAGTTCAAAGAGTTTCATAGATAAGATGTTTCAAGATATAAAACTATCGTGTTAAGGGTAGATATAGTTGATGAGATGCCAGAAGAGTCATGAACTTTATTGATAACACATATTTTCAAAATGAAACGTAATGTTAAAGCTTGTCCTTCAATCAAAGGCTAATAAATGTTTCTAGTTTTTATAGTAAGCTTAAACTTCAGAAATTTTATAATTCCCACCCAGAAAACAAGTTCTGTTAACACTTCAAGAAGTGATTTTTCTGATCAAGGGAGGCAAGACTGATTTAAACCCTTAAAAATGGGAAGGCCAATAATTGCACAATTAATTAAATGGGTTATTCTTTTCATGCCATTACGAACAAATGCTAGTTGTAACATTATGGCAAAGTTATGACCATTACTGCCTACAATATAAAATTACCTAGGCCATATTTTGTGCTTTTCTCTAAAGAGGCATAAAATGGAATATGACAAAGAGCTATTATTAATTACTATTCACTCAAAGAAAGATATATGGTGCATGTATACAATGAAAGATTATTCAGACACATACACAAAAAAGAATGAAATCTTGCCATCTGCAACAACATGGATGGACCTAGAGAGTATTTTGCTGAGCGAAATAAGTCAGACAGAAGACAAATGTCATATGATTTCACTTATATGTGGAATCTAAAAAACAAAATAAACAAACAAATAGAACAGAAACAGACTCACAGATACAGAGAACATTTTGACGATTGCCAGATGGGAGAGGAGTTGGGGGGATGGGTGAAAAAGGTGAAGAGATTTAGAAGTATAAATTGGTAGTTAGAGAATAGTCCCAGGGATATAACATGCAGCATAGGGAATACAGTCGATAATATCATAATAACCACGTATGGTGCCAGGTGGTATTAGATTTATCGGGGTGATCACTCAGTAAGTTATATAAATATTTGATCACTGGGTTATACATCTGAAACTAATGTAATATTGTATGTTGACAGTACTTGAAAAATAAAATAAAAACAATTTAAGGTAAAAAAGAAAAGAATCCTGCCATTAGAATACTGTGCCTCTGTCTTTGCTTTAGGCAGCTCAATTTGCACTGTACTAAGCAGATCTACTAGGCTAGGATTAAGATATGTTTATATTTTTTCATGGTCTAAAAATCCCCCATTCTATGCCCCAAAGCTAAGAATGGTTGTTTTGGAGTTATAAGATGATAGAAATTTCCCCATATTTTCCAAATGAATTTAAGAATAGAAATTTCCTACTTTTGGAAGGAGAGAAGAAAAATTAACTATTAAAAGACATATTTCCAGGCAAAGGAATTAGGATATTAGCAAAATCTGCTATATTTAGACTCTGGACTTGGTAAGAAATAATGTAACTCTATCTATTAAGTATTAAAATCTCAGTCTAGGAGTTTTTCCTAAGTGCCCGAAGCAGTAAGGGCAGTTACAAAGTCACTGATTCCAATGTATATACATTTTTATCATTCATCTGAATAGTGAATTTTAATATTCTGTCTTCCTTCTAACACTAAGGAGCTGGTGGATAGTAGGCATTCAATAAACATTTGTTGAATTACTACGAATGAATAAAGGCCTTCACCAGAAAACCTGAGTTCTGAAAAGTCAAACCGTTTGAGTAACGAGGCATCATAACTGTTGGATATTCCCCCAGCCCCTTGCCTTTATGCCCAGGGTGCCCATGTCCTTACTCACTGAGGCTCTTTGTTTTCTGCTGTGTATTAGGCAGACACACGGCATCAGAGCATCGCCTACTCCGATTCCCTCGGCCTGTCTCACCTTTACTGCTGGCCAAAGCACTGGGCTGCAGATACCAGGCAAAGGGATGGAGAATCTTGCCAAGTGCTGAGGGAAGCCTGCTTGCCTGGCTGCCAATGCTTGGGATTTGGCTTGTGAAGGCATCTGTTGTGGTTGTGGATTTGGGCTGAGCAATTGCTGATGAAAACACTGAGTAATTCTAACAATGTCACCGCACGCTGTTGCCCTGGTCTTTCTCCTCCCTGGGTCATGTTTCCAGGCACAGATGACTAGGAATAAACACTAATCAGTAAACTGGTCAGAAAAACAATGCCAATGCCAAGATCTGTCAAAAGTGCACTAATAGGATACTGGGTTCTGATTTCATTTTTAAGTCGGTGTGGGGCGACAGTGGGGGAGGATTCAAAGAACAACAGCAGGGAACTGATCCTCTGGCAGATTAAGCATCATCAATCTTTCTCATTTTCTGGAGTTAGAAAGTGAAGTCTTAGAAAGTTTGTGCCACATTATTTTTTCCACATGTAGTTATGTCATAGAGTCTGGATGTCCCAGAAGGCTCAAATTATCTTGCTTTCTCATGCTTGATGGCTTTCTATGTCAGTTTGATTATCTATCCTTATCTATTATCTATTATCTATCTATCTACCTATCTATCTATCTATCTATCTATCTATCTACTATCTCTATCTATATTTTAAACACTGGCAGTCTAAAAATACACCCGCACCTAAAGGAGAACTTTATCAGACATATCCCCCATTTTCCCCAGACATGAGGAGCAGAAACTGTCTTTTGGGTTAACAAAGCCAATGGGAGGACTATGATGTTTATGCTCAGCCCCATTAAAATGTAAACTTATAAAAGGATCTTTAAAATGAAATACTTCGCACTAGATTAAATAACTTACCCACATCATTTAATTCTCACAAAAGCTCTGTGAGGTAGGTGCTATCATTACTTCCATTGTACAGATGAGGAAATCAAGGCTCAGAGAGGTTAAATAGCTCACTCAACATCACACAGCTTATGAAAAGCAGAGCTACCATAAATACCAATGCAGTATATGATCCAGAGCTTAAACACTAAGATAGAATTAGAGGCTTGAGAAATCATAGTGTCTTAAAGGAAGAGGGAAACTTAAAGTTCATCTTTTCCTGATATTCTTAACCTAAGTGGCATATTAAACTCATATGGGAAACTTAAAAACGGGTGCTCTCGTCTCAATTGAATCAGAATCTCAGGTGGTGGGACATGGGTACTGGTATCTAATGAAAGATCCTCAGATGACTCCAATTGAAGCTGGGGGTGAGATTTGGTTCCCAAATTTCACCAAAGGCAGTGTTGTCAGGATTGCTTTTATTTTGAATGTAATAGATTTATGGAGATATAACTCACATATCATATAGTGCATCCATTTAAATATTTCAATTTGATGGTTTCTAGCATATTCACAGAGTTGTGCAATGATTACCACAATCAATTTAGAACATTTTCATAACCCTCAAAAGAAATCCCTTATCAACTATCAATCATTCCCATTTCCCCCCATATCTCCTACCCCTATCCCTATAGATTTGCCTATTTGGGGCATTTCCTATAAATGGAATCATACAATATGTAGTGTTTGTGACTATTTCACTTAGCATAATGCTTCCAGGGTTCATCAATTTTGTAGCATGTACTTTTCTTATGACTAATATTCCATTGTATTGATTTATTTATTTTGCATTGCATTTTGAAGATATATATTCCCGAGACCTACTTTATTAGAAACTTAGGGGTGGGGCACAGTACAATGATCATTCAAATTTGAGAATTATTTAATTCATATTTATCCACTTACCACATTTTTGCATCCCCCTCCCTCCAAAATATTTTGCTGAAGAACCTATTGCTAATTGTTGACTCATCCATCTTTCAGTATGGTCAGAAAGTTCTTTCTTAGCTTATATCTAAAATCTTTCTTCCTTAGACAATAAATCTTTTTTTCCTACTAGTTCTGGTTTCCCTTGCAGAACCACACACATATTATATATCATCTCTCATCAGACCTTTCAAGTTAGCTCTGAGGATGACCTCAAGATATTTTTCTGCAAGCTAAGCACTCCAGATTCTTTTGAATAATTCTAAGATAAGGTGGCTTTGAGTTCTTTCAACTTCCTGGTTGCATTCAAATTGAGCTACACATCTCTTAAAATATAGTGCCATGAGAATTAATCATAACATTCTGAATGTGACCCAGCTCATTGATAGGCTGAATGAACCTACCATATGTGACCTGTGCAACAGCACATGTCAAGCAACACAGGCTAGCAACAAAATTCATTAAGACCATTCAAATATTTAATAACTCTCAAAGGACAGGGAGAGAAATATATTTGCCTGCAAAACATACTGAAATGTTCTTTCCTCATTGGTGTCCTGCACATGGATGATCTCTACTCTCCCCAGAGCTCTCTCCTACTCTTAATTCCCAAGCAAGTACTATTTTGATACCCAGCTGTGGGTGCAGGATGGAGTAGAGCTTCATTCCTCTCACACCATCCTTTCACTTTTTTCTGTTTTCTCTTGACAGAATCTTGTTCCTTTCCAGACCAGCCTTCCATTCCTAGCTTTTCCATTTCTCCCCTCCCCCTCCCTTCTGTCCCATTTAAGTCCCAGCTAATAAACTTGGAGTTCTTCTTAGAGAGCAAGGTGATAGAGATGCTGAAGCAACAAGAACAGAATGCTCCTTAATGAATAAGGAAAGAGGAAGACTACAAATAAATACGGTGGGGCCTTGACTTATGAGTTTAATTCATTCTGAGACTGAGCTCGTTAAGGAGCTCGCTAACTCAAATTACTCTGTCAACTCAATGCAAAAAATCAGCAGAGAGACAGCTGGTATCTCATAAAACTCGTTAGTCGGAACACTCGTAAGTCAAGGTCCCACTGTACTGTCTTGTTCTTATCACACAAAAGTAGGAAATAGTCTGATGTAAGTTCAAATACACCAGTTCATGTATATCCTCTCAGAACCTCCTAATTCCCAAAAGTCCACAGATTGAAGCCAGTATCCTGTGCTTCCAATGATGGTCTAAGGATTTTTATCTTCCAGACTCTCATTAAAATTGTTTCATTCCCATCTGAGATGGTTCCATTTTGACCTCATTTGAAAACTCTTTTCCTTTGGGATACAAGGTCCATACCTAATGATGAAAGCTACTAACAACAGCATAGAGTGCCTCCAAGACAAATACCAAAAAAAGCCCCCTGATTGTGTTATTAAAAAAAAAACAACACCTAAATGAGTCCCCAGAAAGTATGCAATGTAGAAGCTTCTAAATTTTGTTTGCTGCAATAAAGAGAAGAGAAGGTGATACGCAGTCTTACACAAACTCTCCGCCTACCAGAGAGATGGGGTAGGCTCTTAAAACATAGTACCATGAATTAACCATAGCATTCTGAATATGACTCAGGCTCACTGGTAGGCTGAGTGAAACACCATATGTGACTCAAAAATAAAGGGCTATAACTTCAAGTCCATGTTCAACATCACATGCCAAGCAACACAGGCTAGAGATCTGTGAATCATTTATTGTTAACTAGATAATCAATTAATCTGTCAAGGGGTTGCCACCTGAAAATTCAGATGGCTTCTCATAATGGTAGTTTGCAGTATTTTATAGAGCCTTGGCCTCCTAAACATTCTCTATGTGAGAGGTATCTTTAATTCAATTTAGATAGTTGAGTGTTAGCGTTTGGATCTGCAAGTCTTTAATAAAGCATGCTGGATTGGAGTAACTCCTCTGATCATTTTAAACAACAAACAGATAATCAATGTGACTCAGATAAGCTCCAAATGACTGCTTGATTTGGGGGCAAACAAAACTTTATGAGTTAAACCGAGATACCCTTGATAAGCACAGCAATATTTACTTAGACTTCATGCTGTGGAGGAACTACAACAGAAAGGTTTTTAGCAGCAAAACAGGGATGCAAAACTAGGTTAAGCACTAGACACTCCTTTGGGAAGCCCACCCTGTTAAACGTTTTACCTGCATTAGCTCATTAGTCCTTATAACAACCTTATTAGGAAGATACATTCGTATATTTCTCAGACCTGATTCTGCCACTTATCGTGCAAATGTGAACATATTACTTAACTTTCCTTTGGCTTTGTTTCCTCATATGTAAAGAGAACATCATAATAGCATCTACTTCAGAGGTCATTGCCCAGACTTAATGAATCAGTTTATGGCTATCTTTGGGAACAGCATAATTTCAATTACAGAAAGAAAGAAGGAAGGCAGGCAGAGAGGGAGGGAAGAGATAGAGAGGGAGGCAGGAAATAAGACAGGCTAGAGTGAGGCTAAAGCCATAATAGGTAAAGAGCAGCTGTCATTCATATTAGGTTGCTTGGTATTATTATAGTTTGCACAGTGATCTGTTTTTGTGCTTAGATAGAATTAAGAAGTGGTCTTGATTTTTGTCTCACTTCCTCACGATCCCTGAGTAACTGTCTGATGTTATGTTCGGTGGCATCATTTACATCCAACAGGAGGACATCATGGCCTAGCTTTGAGTTCTAGGGCAGCTCCTATCAACATGGAGTCCTAGTTACATGTATCAAGTCAGTTCCCAGATGTCAAAGTCTGTTCTTCCTTAGATTCATTGGTGTATAAGATGAGAGGAGACACTCAATGGCAAAAAGACTAGTTAGCCAGTCATTACAGAAGTGGGATGCCCTGTCCATGTATCATCTCATCGAATCTCAAAACAACTCCACAAGGAGCCATTATCATCTCTATTTTATAGATGAAGACCCCAGGCTTAGAAATGCTAAATGAATAGCCCTATGTGGTAGGGCTATGTCATAGTTGGTAAGTGGAGCAGAGGTTCAACCCCTGACCTGCTTGACTTCATCTGATCATGATACTACAGAAACTCTTGAAGCCAGGGGCTGTGGAAGAGAGCTTCTCCACCCCGTGTGCACACTAGAGTCGTCTGGTTAACTTCCAAAGGATGCACAAGTTCTAGCCTCAGAGATCCTGGTTTGATTGAGCAGACTGGGCCTAAGCATCAGCATGTGTTAAACACGTCTCAGGTGGTTCTGATGTGCAACGGATTTGAAGGGACCTAAACTATCTGGAGTTAACAATGGCAATCAGTAACCTGGCTAATGCCCTGCGGCGGAGTTGGGGAAAAGCTGAAGTGTTATTTTGCAATCTGATAGATTCTCTCGTGAGAAAAACAAAAACATGCCAAGTCTTTCCCTCAAGAAGGCAGACTAACATTCAATATCCCCAGTCTCCCTGAGCATCATGGCAGCCAAGAATAGCTCCGTGGACAGACACAGACTTCCTCAATTTCATCGTTAAATGGTAAAACAAATGAGCCGCCTCTAAGAGCTTGAATTCTTGTGAAGAAATGTGCTCAAGTGCAATGGGTCTTTTCTCTTCCTCCTATTCTCTGTGTTCAAGCAGAGGTATTAAGTAGCTTACCCAATTCTTCCTTCCAAGTAACTAGGAGTAAAAATACACTTTGGGATCTGAATTTCATCCTTAAGTGGCTTAAAACCTTAGCATAACTTTAGAAACCCATAGGAAAATTTATGGAGGGGGGTTAGGAGGGGTACACACCAAACCGAATTATAACAAAATAAAGTGAATGTGGCCATAACTCCATTATTGAAGTCTCTCTCCAAAATAGATATTTCTCAATTTGAACAATAATGCAGTTTGATAGCCACCAAAGAAATACACCACAAAAACTCATGCAAGAGATGGCAACATAGGCAAACGCCTGTACTTGCCGCTTCCCACAACCACATCAAAATTACAACTAAAATACAGAGCAAACCATCATCCAGAACCGCCAGAAAGCTGGCTGAATGAAAATCCTACAACTAGAGACGTAAAGAGGAAAGTACACCGAGACTGGTAGGAGGTGCGGAGGCACAGAATGGGCTGATCAGGCACCCACATGAGCTGCTTTTATAATTAGGAGGGAGACTGTCTCTGCAGAGGCCACCTGGAGGAGCAAGGAGTCCCAGCCCCACACCATACCCCCAGCCCACGGACCCAGGCTGTCCCTACAGGCAGTAAGAAGTACAGGCTGTAAAAACCAGTGCAGACTGGGGCTCAGTGACATAGAGGCTGCTGCGACCCAGCTGTTCCTCTTAAAATTCCGGCACCGCAACTGAACTTACAAGGTCTTGCTTCCTCTGAGCTCCAGCAACAGGGTGAGGCTCTGGGTAACGCAGACATATACAAGGAGGAACTGGATTGTCTGGCATCAGGGCAGGAACTCAGGAGCAGCTTTCTCCCAGACAGAGGTGCTTACAGGGATCATTGTTCCTATGCTGGGACCTCCTCGGTCACAGGGCTTACTGGCAGCCATTTCTGTTTACGCCACCCTGGTGATTCCCTAAGACCCTGCCTCATCCAATTTATAACCCCACCCAAGCTGCATGCCTGTCCTTAATCAGGTTAAAATCTCTCAAACAAGCTGCAGCTGGGTCAGGAGGCCCAAACCTATCAATAAATGGCCCAAGACCCAGCACCAGCACCAGCACCAGCCTGCCTTGCTGCATAGCTGGGCCTCATGTGGGCACTTCCAAACCTGATACAAAGAGGAGAAATCTGAAGATCTCTCTGTAACGCCTACTGGGTGGCCCCAGACAGTGGCTGGCTTTGCACCTCCCAGGAGACCCAAGAGCCAGTGTACGTAGTGGTCAGTGTCAGACCATAATAGATTATAACTCTATACATTCATAAGTGACATACTCAAGGGGAAGAGTCAGTGAGCACCAAAGCCCCACTAACACAAGTCCTGCTCCATAGGGGTGTCTCCTGCACAGAAGCTCCCCCCTGTAGTGGCAGCTGGTCCTCACAGCTAATTGGCCTGGAGGTCAATTCCTCCCAGTAACACCAAGAGCAATCAAGTCTCAACTACAACAAGACTGTCCTCACAGCGCACAAAGGGGTACACCTACAGTGCCCAGCTCAGGTGATTGGGGAGGCTGAGCCACTGGGCCCTATATAACACCTACTACACAAGGCCACTCTACCAACACAAGGAGACATAGCAGCTCTACCCAATACATAGAAACAAACACAGGGAAGCAACCAAAATGCAGATACAAGGAAACATGTCACCAATGAAAGAAATGGAAGAAAGCAAACTATTGGATATAGAATTCAAAACCATGGTTATAAGGTTATTCAAGAATCTTCTAGAAACCTCCCCCCCCCCAAAATGGAAAAGGACCAGTCAGAAATTAAGCATACACTGACTGAAATAAAGAATAATATACATGGATTCAAGAGTGAAGTAGAGGATTCTGAGACCAGCAGAGTAGTTAAGGACATGGGCTATGGAAACAGATTTGGATTTGGATCTCCATTTCTCATTTAGCAATTGTTTTGCTGTAGGAAACTGAAATATCTCTAGGAAGCCTCAGTAATCTCAACTGTAAAAGGTAGATGGTTATTGCTACCTCATAATACATTCCTTTCTAAACTGCGAGTGGTGACCATGTATTTTTGGTCATCACAGTAGGACCTCAGTAAGTTTTCTGTATGAATGAGAGGCTGCAGGGAGAATATTAGGTAATGTCTGGTATATTGCTCTCAATACAGGGCAATAGTAGTGGGTGGATATTTCTCATGGATATGTTTTGGTGACTCCTAACCCATGCACTTCTGGGGCAGAGCACATGCATATGCTAAACACAAGTCATCACTGTATTATATCTTCACCCCCACCATAGTGACTGGCTTGGAGAGGAGCCAATTACCCAGTCAGAGCAGTGAGTCTTTGGTGAGGAGTCCTGGAAAGATACCATTGGTTTTTCCTTCTGGGAAGTCAATAAGAGATAATGTAGGATTTGGGACTGCTGTGGCCATTCTATGTGTATGTGGAGCCCAACAAAGAAGCCAGCACCAAGGGAAATGGAGAGGGAGAAACGGGGACCTAGTAACATGATTTGTCCTGCATCGAGCAATAGGTAAAGTCATATCCACACTGGTCTACTCGATCACATCAACTTTACTGAAAGCTTCTTGTTCGTTTTACTGCTTACAGCAATTTGAGTTATGCCAGTGCAGCAAAAAGTATTCAGA
This sequence comes from Myotis davidii, assembly GCF_000327345.1. Lineage (NCBI taxonomy): Eukaryota > Metazoa > Chordata > Mammalia > Chiroptera > Vespertilionidae > Myotis > Myotis davidii. The sequence goes on along the minus strand of NW_006292696.1, from coordinate 7,384,386 downwards.
TATAGCAAAACTATTATCATCATCATAAATAAAATAACAAATTAGGAACAAATGTCTGCAGTTCAACAACTTACATTTTTAGTTTTGCTTGGGCAAAATCTGAAGGAGAACTTAGCTTCAAGTTTTTCCTGTCAAAGACAAAACACAGCCACTTCCTTCTTGAGTGGATTATACTGATTCTTTCCTGATGTCCTGAGAGGCGGGGATCTTCCTGGCATGAATATTTACAAAGGAAAGTGCACATAGTATGCTTTTCTTTTAAATCCTTTAAAACATCCTGCCTACCTGGCAGAAATAGTTCAATCACCTCCTTCCCTGGCAGTGATTGCTTTCAATTCGCCACTATAATTTTCTCCTTCTCAATTGATCTGTGTGATACCACCTCCTCAAATCACAGACAAATTACTTCTGAAAGTAACATCTGGGCCCACAATTAAATTCTTTCACACATCAGAGACTGCTCATTACTGGACACTGGACACATGGTATGATTTCAGAGTTAATCAACCACTACCTTGAAAATGAAGTTTGAGGCATCAAGAGGAAAGACAACTCCAAATTTCCCTTTTCTCCACTTAAGGGGTCTGGATACCGAGAATGTTCTATAATCTAGGAACTTGGGAACTATTTTTATGGTTTCCATTTGCATCTCCCAAAAGAATAGCAATAACTTGCTCAATGGGGCCACAGAGATGGGATACACATGTCTAATATTATGTTTCTCAGTCTTTTAAAATCACTTCCAACATGACACTTTCAGCTTCCACCCCCATAGGCACATAATGTAGGCACAATGGTTGAACTCCACCCTAGAAAGCACATTAAAACATATGAGAGTGACTTTTGTCCTAAGATGTCTTAGATTCCACTCAAGTTTGTAAAGACATAATCACTCACCAGTGCTTAGCAACACACGACTTGGAGCACCATATGTAAACATGTACCATGGTTGAGAGTCATTGGGCCAAATTGAGAACCAAAGAGCATCATAGGAGAGTCAAGCCACCTCTTGCAAATCCACTATCCTGTCACCTCCATCTAGTTGCCTCCTTTAGGAGTCACTCCCCTTGCTGAGTAGAGTGATCTTTCATGACTAGTGGTAGAATGAGATTAGTGTGCCAACTTCTCTTTGAGGATGTGGCAATAATGAGTGAGTGGGGAAAGTGGTGGGATGATGAAGTGACACACACTAGCAAGAACAAATAAACAAGGGATCCCATCCAGAATCTTGGAAGGTTTTCTATTTAGTGAAGACTCCATGGATGCCTGGGACCAGGGCTCTCTTCTCCCCCACTTCACCCTAGAAAAACCTGTCTTTGGAGAATTACTCTTCTCTTAAAATAAGGCACTTTGGGGAAGGGAGAGAATACCAGTTGAACCACATGTGCCTAAACTGGCCCATTATTTATTTTACTGCTACACTTTAGTGGGACACAAACAAGCAATCCAGGACTGGGAGACCTCATCTCATTTCTCAACTCCCTCCTTTCCATTCCACTTCCCATTACTGTCAGGGTTTTAGTATTTTAAGAATTTAGAGTTTGTCCATTTACATTGGGAAGACTTACGCAACTGACTCAGCATAATACTTTTATGATATTAGTCACAAAGTGATATGACAATTGAAAGCCAGACATGTTTCAGTTTCCTATGATTGGAATTATGCTGCATATAGAGTCACCCTAGGAGTTCTTCTGTGGGCAGTCAACTCAACTGGTTAGGAGTCAGTCAGGGACCAATGCCTAGTATACAACAAGCAATAATCTGAAGATTAAAAGACCTATATTTTATTTATTTTTTAATGTTTTTATTGGTTTTTAGAGAGGGGGATAGAGAGATAGCAAGATGAATGAGAGAGAGACATTAATGATCAGCTGCCTCCTACATGGCCCCCACCAGAGCTCGAGCCCATAACCTGGACTGTGCCCTGACAGGGAATGAAAATGGTGACCTCTTGGTTTATGGGCTGACGCTCAACCACTGAGCCACACCAGACAGGCTAGACCTATATCTCTATAAATAAAAGCCTAAGCAACTGGCCAACTGGCCAACTGATTGACCGGCAGCTATGATGTGCAATGACCATCAGGGGACAGATGCTCAATGCACAGGCATGGAAACATGGAACAGACTGATTAATCTCAGAGAGAAGCGGGGAGGTGAGAGGGTGGGATTAACCAAAGATCTTATATGCATACTAGAGGCCTAGTGAATAGATTTGTGCACTGGTGGGGTCCCTTGGCTTGGCCTGTGGGGATTGGGCAGAAACTGGCTCTCCAACATCTCTTGAGGGGTCCCGGATTGTGAGAGGGCTTAGGCCAGTGAATCATGAATCAGTGCACCGGGACTCTAGTCTATATATATAAAAGGCTAATATGATAAGTGTTTGACCATCTGACTGGACGCTATGATGTGCACTGACCACCAGGGGGCAGATGCGCAATGCAGGAACTGCGGTGATGCACGCTGGCCATTTACAGAGAAATAGCACTGCGGACCTGGCACCCACAAAGCAACACTTGGCTTCCTCCAAGTGGAACATAGGCCTGCCACCACCCTGGAGTGACACCCCACCAAATCACAGCCAACATTGTTGAGATTCCATGGTGCAAAATGCGGCCTATGGCCAAGCCCAGCCCAGAAACGGTGGCTGTGGACGCCGGGTAATGATGTCACGTAGCAATGCCTGGCTTTCTCTCACTAGTAACTAGCCCCCTTGGAGTTTCTTTAGCCCAGGAACATGACTTGTTTTATAACCAGGTGGAAACATTTTAGATATTAACCAAATGTCTGTGAAGCATTTTCCCGTGCCTCATATCATTTGATCCTCACAGGAGTCCTGGAGTAGGTAGATAGGAGACTTGGTGGAATCCTATTTTCTTTTCATTAGCTAGAAAATGGATATTTAGAAAGCTTAGAAACTTGACTTGGCTGAAAAGAAGTAAGAAATGGTGGAAATTGAAAATGACTTCAGGTTTCTCACTGTGTAGAATATAGTCAAACACTGCTGCAGATAAATATTTTACCCTTTGTTCTCCCTGCATGATCTATAATAATAATCTGCTTCGTGTTGATATTTACTGCTGCATTGCTGACAATTACCTGAAAGAGAAGTTGGGGTGCTTCACTGGACTGGAAGAAGTTTAGCTATATTATTCTCTTTTCATTAGCTAGAAAATGGATATTTAGAAAGCTTAGAAACTTGACTTGGCTGAAAAGAAGTAAGAAATGGTGGAAATTGAAAATGACTTCAGGTTTCTCACTGTGTAGAATATAGTCAAACACTGCTGCAGATAAATATTTTACCCTTTGTTCTCCCTGCATGATCTACGATAATAATCTGCTTCGTGTTGATATTTACTGCTGCATTGCTGAAAATGGATATTTAGAAAGCTTAGAAACTTGACTTGGCTGAAAAGAAGTAAGAAATGGTGGAAATTGAAAATGACTTCAGGTTTCTCACTGTGTAGAATATAGTCAAACACTGCTGCAGATAAATATTTTACCCTTTGTTCTCCCTGCATGATCTACGATAATAATCTGCTTCGTGTTGATATTTACTGCTGCATTGCTGACAATTACCTGAAAGAGAAGTTGGGGTGCTTCACTGGACTGGAAGAAGTTTAGCTATATTGGAAAGCAGGTCTAATTAAGCAAGTTTATTCTATATATGTAAAAGGCTAAGTTGACTCGCACATGCACAATACATATAAAGCTCTTGCTGGCATCAATAACACATGTGTGTTTCCATCTGTCATTGTTGATCATGAATTTGGTTGACACTTCTATTATAGAGAAAGGGAAAATAGCGATATTAAAATATATCTTCTAATTAATTTCCTTTCAATGTGCACAAATTTGTGCACCAGGCCTCTAGTTTTAAATAAAATAATGTAGGGAATTATTTTCCCATGTTCTAGTTAAAGCTTTGATATTAATACTGTGCAAACTATATAATATATATTCAACCAACATTTGTCTATTGGCTGTTCATAGAACAATCCCAGACTCTTGGGGGGAATTCAAAAGAAATGGAAAGCATAGCTCATTTCCTCAAAGAATGTTTAGTCTAACTGGAGAGAAGAGACAAGAGACAGTACTCATTAGGCAGGTGAGTTTCAAAGCAAGCTGATTAGAGTTAAGTAGCAATTAAGTGAAAGACAAGTCAGAAAAGGGAGATGGTTCCTACTGGAAGGAAAGCATGCAGGAATTTGAAAGAAACAAAGGATGATCACCAATGAGCCTTCAAGTCAAAAATAAACTTGAATAAATAATATCATATAAAACTAACACTTTTTTTCTAAGATTTTTTTTATTGATTTTGAGAGAGAGAGAAAGGACAAGAGAGGAAGAGGGAGAGAGAAATATCCATGTGAGAGCAAAACATCAATTGGCTGCCCTGGCATGCTGCCTACCTGGGATCAAGCCCAAAACCTGGGCATGTGCCCTGACCTGGAATCCAACCAGCAACCTTTTGGTGCACCAGATGCCACCCAACCAACTGAGCCACACTGGCCAAGGCTCAAGTATACTTTTTAAAGCACTCATTGGTCTCCTCTGATCTGTCCAATGAATGGGTCCTGGGGGTTGTGGGGAGTCAGAGAAGGGCCGTTCTGCCCATTTTACAGAAATGGCTGAAAAATCAGTTGATTTCTGCCAAGTCTCATACCAAATGAAACATATTCCCTGGAGCTCAGCTGTCCTGTGATTTCCTCTTACACCACCAGATTAAACACATAGAAGGAAGTAGGCCTCTTTTCATGCCTCTGTGCAGAACACACGCTGAGAACTGATAAATGCCGGAAATTAAAGATATCATGTTTAATGAAAAATCATAGTGCATTTCAATGAGCACTTCTAATTATTATTATATTGATTTTACAAATGAGAAAACAGAGGCTCAGAGATGGAGTCATTTGTCTAATATGGAAAAGCAGGAGCTCAAACCAGGGTAATCTAGTTCCAAAGTCTAAGGTCTTAATCACTCTATCAGGCTCTCCAAGTGAAGCTGAGACCAGCAATACCAGCATCACCCAGGAATGCAAAGTCCCATGCCCACCCCGAACATGGGATCAGAAACTCTAGAGGTGGGGCCCAGCAGTCTGTGTTTTAAGAAACTACTGGAGAACTACTGCCTATACCATTTCTCTGACTTGAGCTTTTGAATATTTCTGAATAGCAGATGAGTCTGCACCTGCCAACCAGTCTATAAATAAAGCTGACTTGGGAATGAAGGCATAGGCTGGACACAGGGACCAACTCCTGGGATGACACACTCCAGGGGTTACAAGCGTAGCTCTGCTATCAACCAGCATTGTGACCTTGGACAAGTCCTTCAACCTCTCTGAGTCCTACTTTCCTCATGTGCTCCAGAAGGCTGCTGGGATACATGATTTGCATTGTCCTTTCTGGCTCTAAAACCCCGTGTCTCTAAGGCAAGCAGTGCAGGGCCAGGGCAGAGTTAGGTGCTTTGTTGAGCAGCAGACTAAGAAGCTTGGAAGAGAAGATGACTCAAGGCATACAGTTATTCAGGAAGATTTATTATTGAAGGAGCTGGGGCCTGAAGCTAGGGTGGGTTAAGACAGGAGGAGAGGCAGTAAAGACAGTGCATTCCAGGTGTGGGAGCCAGAGAGCAGGGGCAGGGGTTAAGCGAGCCAGAGTGCTTGTGAGATCAACCTGAGCAGATGGGTTTGGGTACTATAGAGACTAGAGAGAGCTTTCGCCTTGACTGGGAAGCAGAGCCATGGAATGCACTGCCTAGTGGTTTTCCTTTAACCTGTGCAATGGTTTCAACCAGCGGCAATTTCTGGTTGTTACAACTGAGTCTGGGGGGTGGGAATGCTACCAGAGTCTAGTAGGGA
>NW_006292696.1:7344095-7378479 GCF_000327345.1 Myotis davidii | reverse complement strand
GGAAGCTCCTACTATGTGTAGGACACCCCCACCCCCCACACTCAGGATTCAATGGCCCAAAATGCCAACAGTGGCTAGGCTGGAAATCCCTCAGCCCACAGAAGAGCCCTAGCCTGTTATCTAATAACCAGTTTATTAGATAACTGGAAGCAACAGCGAATGTCTACAAGGTCCTGTAGGGTTCCAAATACTTCCCAGGCCTATTCTCACAGCAACCCTCTGTGTTTATTTTTTATAAAACACACTTGATTTTTTAGAGCAGATTTAGGTTCACAATAAGATTGAATGTAGTTTTCAATATATTTTTTTAAAAAAATAAATAAATAAAATAAAGTACAGTTTTCCCACATACCCCTGACCTCATACACACATAGCCTCCCCCATTACCTGGGCTCATTTTTAGGAGCTGCTATTGACCTGTAAGAAACAGGCTCTTAGAACCTCCGACACTGAGCTCACCAGTGCAGTGCTGGCATTGGGACTGGGATGCATGGAGTTCGAAAGCCAAGGCTCTTGTGTGCTACCTAATTCTTTCCACGGCCCCACTGCCTTCCCCGTTGAGATAACATGTTAGCTCTGTTGTAAGCACACAAGACAGAAAGGGATGGGCCAAATCTGTTCCTGAGGACCCAGGGCCCCTTCATTCAGAGCCCCCCAGATTCTCACTATTATTTTATAGGACAAATGGAGACGCTAAGGCATCAGAAACAGACCACAAAATGACTACAGGGCGTGAAGTGTCTACATGAAATTATTGTTCTCCAGGCACTTAAATGCCTCTGCAGCCTTTCCCCATTCTTTCCAGAGGAGTCCTGGGTATCAGCTGATAGAGGAGGTGAACCATGAAAAATGCTGGGTTCCACTCAAAGTAATTCCATTAGGGGCAGAAATGGCTTGCTGAAACACGAGGAAGGGAAATCATTTGTAGCATACCAACAGCTGGGCCCAAATGACATCACTCGCCAAAATCAAAGGACATGAGCTAATCAGATATGCATAAAAGCCCTTTTTGTTTGCTTGCTTAGAAAGTTACTGTTTGCTTTCAAGCTAGAGGTTAAAAAAAAGAAATCTCTTTGAAAATTTTGGCCCTGACATTTTGCTTCTTTAAATTGTTTTCATTAATCGGAACAGACGTGCAAATAAAATGCTTGAAATGTTCTCAGGTCACTGCATACTAGGAGGAATTACCACAGGAATGTGATTTTTCCAGGTTCCTGCCATATATTGGATGGGCCTTAGCCCCATGCTCTCATTCTCAATGGGAATAAGAAAGGGGACAACCCATCCTTTCGTCTTTGAATTGGACCACATGCTCCCCCATGTAGATTCAATCCATCAAGCTCCTAAAATAAGCATTTTCCTCCCCAAATGAGGAAACTGAGGCTTGGAGAAGTTACATAGGTGACAGCTCTAGAAAGGCAGAGCCAGGAAGCAAAATCAGGTTTGACTGATTCTAAAATCCCATTCTCAGTCTCCTACATAATACTCAACCAATGTTATTTATTCTGAAACCAAATATATATATCTTACCCAATGGCTTCCATCTTAATTGAGGCATTTTCCATTTGAGAGCATAGGAGACAACACTGATTAAACTCTTAATATGTGCCAGGCACTGTTCTAAGTACTTTACGTGAATTAACTCATTTAGTCATCACAACCACCTCAGGAGGTGAATTCCATGATTGTCCCCATTTTAGATATGGGAACACTCATGCACAAGGAGATTAAGTGAACTTGTCCAAGGATACAAAGCGAGTGGCTGGCAGGGCCAGGAGTCAAGTCAGGTGGGCGGGGTATGGAGAGACCACACTCGGCAACCACTCAGCCACATTATGTAATTAGAATTAACAATGAGAATTTTGCTGAAAATCTGCACTGGAAAACTTTGATTAAATAAAATATTTAGTGATAGAATGGGCTGATACTCAAGAAGGCACTGTCTCTTGGAAGCCAAAAAGCCTATCTGATGTTTATTTGGTTAGATTTGTTCTCAGAAAGTTCAGCTGAATTTATTTACATTTCTTTGGAAAAGGAGTTAAATACTCAGGCTTTGTACAATGGCACTAGAAACCATTTGAGCTATTCATAGTAAAAGTAAAATTTTGGAAAAAAAAATGATGCTACTCTATGTGGCCCAGAAACTATATTCAGGGAAGTTTGGAGGTTCTCTCTAGAGCCCAGCATATTCTAACTGAAGATGAGGCTCTTCCCTGTGCTGGAGCCACTGTTGATGAAATCATGGTATAAATATACTGGCCCAAGCGCTGGACAGACTACCTCCCAGAGCTGGTGTAAAGACTTCACCCATGTGTCACTGAGCTGGCTCTCAGCCAAGGTGATCACAAGTCTGCAGGGAGTCAGGGCCTTAGGTGCCCATCACATTCAGGGAGACCCTTCAACTTGGTACATTCTCCCTACAGAAATTATCGTGCATGCCAGAGTTGGAGACCGATTGCTCTGGATTAAAAGAAAGAACAAAAGGAAAGACTACATGCAGATGTCTGGGTGTTCAAACTTTCAACCTTTAGGCAACCAAGTCCCTAGCTAGCATGGTGGGTAGATAGAGAATTCTGGTCTTCTTGATGGCCTGAGGGACTAATTTTATTCCCCTCTATATTAATATTCAGCACATATTACCTTCATATACAGCAGTAATGGATTTGTTTGTGCTGTGGGTTGTATCACATAAATGTGTGTATGTGTGTATGCATGTGTGTGTGGTGGGAAGATGGGTGTAGGCTCAGGAAGCAAAGTCAGCTCCTAGGTAGAGTGTTTTCATCCCACTCTGTGTAAATAACTCTTCTGAGGTCTTCAAGCAAGGGTTCTAGTGAAGGCCAAATATAACTCAGCAAATACTCACGAACCTGAAAGTAACATGAATTTCTCACTTGCATTTCTCAGCATGAAGGGGCTACTTGATACATACAGCCTTGGCATGGTGGTAAGAGAGGGCGCTGGACCCAGAAAGCCTGGGTGTAAATCCCTCTTACTAGCTGGGTAACTTTGAACAAATTACTTAACGTGTGTAAAAAATGATTAACTCAGGACAAAACTCCCTCACAGAATTGGGAGGGTTAAAATGAAGGGAAATACAAAAAAGGTCTTAGAATAGTGCATGGCGCATGGTAACTGGTCAATAAATCTTAACTCAAGAGCTTTAAACTCTCATTTCCTCTCATTCTCTGCAAGCTGCCCAGGACTGCTCCTAAACCTTAGCCCCCAATTCTTCCTCTAGTCCTTTGTCTCTTCCCCCTCTTGCTGCTTCTGTATCTTCAAAAGCTAAAAGAATCATCATAAACAGAAACAGCCAGGGAGAGATTGAGTGACTAAAACCAGAACTCTGGGATTAAGTAGGAAGATGCTTAGGAAAACCTGTAATTTCTTTTCATGGACACATAAGGCATTGCTATCATCTCCATTATCTTCATCATAGTTGGATGCAAGCTCCAAAGAGCAATTAAGAATAGGCACTTGGAAATCAAAGCTCTCTGAATCCTTCCTTTGCTGAGACCATAGCAAAGTGCAAGAGTTGACAGAATCTCAGTTTCCTTTTGGGTAAAATGTAACTGGTGATGCTGACCTTACTGGGTTATGATGCGGTTTAAAGTCATTAATACTATAGTGTGCTAGCCCATAGAAAGTACCCGGTAATGGGGAGTCGTGCTTATTATGCTTTTCTAGTTCTGCAAAAGTAGGAGGCAGGTGGGAAGAGAACTTCAAGATAGAGATCATCAGACTAGTAGGAAAGGTATTTTCAGCTTTGCCCCTAATATTGCAACCCCTAGAACTTTAATTGTTCACCTCTTGGTCATTGCTGATTTACCGAGAGTCTGGAAATCCAGCCTCCTTGCAAGGAATCCACCTTTTATTCTAGAAGCTGCCTAAGAAAGAGAGAAAAAGAAGGCCTAGTTTAACCAGGTTGCCACTCTCTGAGCATAAGTAAAGCCACCCAGAGGGCCTATGAGCAGAGAACGAGGAGGGGGTGCGGGTCCCCAGGCCTCAAGCGGCAGGCCGTCTTCCAGGTTTAATTGCAGTGCATTTCTGAGGTCTGTCGTCATGCACCGAGCCATGATGCAAATGCCTCAGCAATATGGGTAGAGGGAAGTTAGCGTATCTATGAAAGACACACAAAAACATATGCTGACCCCTTCGAACCTATGACCATATTGCAAGTGGAGCCAAACTAAATGAAATCAAGGTCTCTGTCCAGCATTTGAGCGCCAGTGAAAATAGGAACTCGGTGTTTCTCTAAATTCACAGAGTATATTACCTTAGTCATAAAATTGGGGACTTTCAAATCTAATTTGTTCAGCGCTAGCGCTGTTGAAGGCTGGGCAGGATTCCAAAGGAAATCACCTCCACGCAAACAGAGATTAGCAGCTCTCCACTGGAGACATATGGGAATGATTCCCTATAATCTTCAGTAATTGTGGCTGCATTACATTCAAATCCTGTTTTCAATTTTCTTAAACTTCTAGACTGATTGTGTTATTAAATCATGCTGGCTGATGTGTTTAATAAGGACCTATTAAATGTTTATAAAATTAGGGAAATAAATACAGGCTTTTAGCCAGATTGCCCGATGGATCTGGTAACCTATTGTTACAATAACAGCCCTGCTGTTAAAAAACTGGGTCTCCTGACTACATACCCCAGTCCTCACTCTCAAACACCATCCCAACATTCGAGCAGGACTGTTTATTCCAACACTATATTCGCTGAAGAATTTGCCACCACCCCCGCTTCCACTCTGCAAAGAAAGAAATGCATTCAAAGAAGACTAGCTCACCGCAAGATGTCGTGTCTTGGCTGACAAGAAATGTCACCGCTGCTTCCAGGGAAGTAGTGATAACACCAATTTTCAGAGGAGACCCAGAGAGACCCATGTTGTTGTTATTGTTGAAGCCTCCACCTGGCCTAATTTCAAACTGGAAATTACACTGACATTCTCCCAGGCCTTCAGAGGAAGGCATGATCGGTCTTTAGAGGGGGAGGAAAACTTGGCTAGGATTTAAACAGCAAAAAGAGAGAAGGAATTCAATCCAGTCTTCGAACAGAGGGGCTTCCTTAGGAATGATTTCCCAGTTAAATCTTGGGGATCAAGATCATCAGATCTTGGGGATTTGATCTGATGGCTCTCAGTGACCTGGCTCCCCTAGTTCAGTCACCTTTGCCCCCTTGGCATTTGAAAGCAAAGACTAGAAAAGCCTTCAGAAAAGACTGAGGCACGGATGGCTGCTACCATCTTAGTAGAAGGCCCACAACCTGGGAGAATAGGCTGCCAGGGAAGGGGAATCTGCATCCAGCACCACAGTCATAAGACTTGACCTGGGAAAGGTATTCCCTTGTCTCTGAAGTGAAGATGTTAACAGAATTTATCTCCAAGGGTTGCTGTAAGGATTAAGTAGAACTATAATGCATGTAAACCGTGGCATCTGGCCCTTGGTAAGGGCCCAAAAGTGGTTGCTAAAAAAAATGAGAAGCGAAGAAGTAGATAGAGGTCACGGTCCAATCTATGATCTCTTTTAAAGTGCTCAAAATAATTAGGATTCTATGTTAAAAATAAACATTAATACAATATTAACTGTCTGAGTGCACGCCTAAGTGTGGCATTACACGCAATACGGCATGACTCTCGTCCAAAGCAATTCCCTAACACAAAACCATAACTCCAGGCCTCCCTGCCAAAACACTCTGGGCCACCTGGTCTTAAACCACAGTTTCCTACACCCTGGACCACAGCTCAAGTAATTCTGTTATCTTCAGGGCAAATGCAAACCCCACTTTCTTGGACAAATTAACCTTCGAGTTTCCCCAAAGGAAAGGGAGGGCAATTAAACAATCTTTCTGGCACTTAAAACAACAACAACAAACCACATCATTATCTTGATATAAACACACCCCCTTAAAGTATTTCTAACAAGTGCATACCAGCTCCCCCCACTCACCCATGGCTGCCACCCCCAATCCAGAACATTGTAAAGTGACGTGGGAGCTGGTCTGATTCACATTAGGGGCTCTGAAAGGTTGGCGTAGAATTGGATATAAGGTTAATATTTGGCAGAACCTTGTAAATGACCCGATTGTTATTTTATATTGCCTCCAGCCTCGAAGTCACTGCTGCCGGCCAGAAAGGCCCGAGTTTGGCCTGGGGAGCTCCACTGAGCAGTGTCACCAGCCTGCTCCGTGGAAAGACACGCTTGCTTTGTGTGTGTGTTCCGTGTGTGTGTGTGTGTGTGTGTGTGTGCGGGCATGCGTACCCACACGGCCCAAAATACAGCAGAAATCCAGCCCGGCAATTATTTTCACGAATTTTTTTTTGTCTGCCCTCGGGGGACTTTCTCCCAGTTTAATTGTCTAAGGGGATTGTTTCCTTGTGGGATTTTATTTCAAAATGTTCCTGTTAAAATTTCTTTCATAGGGGGAAGGAAACAGGGGATGGAGTTTTTTTTTTTTAATCTCCTTAAATACACAAACCCACAATCACATAAAAATGCACCAAACTGTGTATCCTGAAATTAATAGAGGTGTTTCATGATGCAAAGATTTTTAAATTATTTGTCTAAAGAAATGTTTAGAATTGATTATATTAAAGGTGTATAAATCTTGTGCCTTGGAAATGAATTCAAGCAAGCCAACCGCATTTTAAGTTAAGACAAACAGGGGGAGAGATCATTTGTCTCCAGTTATACATGAAATGGCTTATAATAGTGGATGCCGAGTTCATGAAGTATATGTTCAAACTCCTTTGATATAAATTCCATCATCAGCTCACAAGGAAATTGTATTTATGCATAAGACAGTGCTCTCTAACATGAACTCCTATAAATTACAAGAACGGAAAACCCAAATTTATAAGATGCCATTTCTGGATTTATTTTTAATGCTCTCTCCCGCATATTACCAAACAAATGCCACATTAGCACAGCACGAAAGGCTTTTTACTGGCATAAGCTACGGCCATGAAATTCTCAGCACAGGCTGGTGGGAGGGGTGAGGCCCAAATGGAGAAGCAAAGAGAAAGTAGGAGAGGGACCGGCGCCCAGAGGGTTCGGGAGGCCCAAAGGCCTGCGGTTTGCTTTCGCGGCTTTCGCATGGACAAGCTGATCACTTTCCTTTGAAGGAAGGCACATGTCTTAATACATTAACGATAGCAAACATAGGGGGATTATTCTTCTTTTTCCTAAAAAATACGAGTTTGTGTTTCCCTTTCCAAACTCCACACAGTAGATCAGACCCAGTTCTCTGCAGCTTTCACTAACTCATTCAGTTCTTCATGTATTTGTTTATTCATTCATTCATCAAGTCTTTATCGACTGCTATGTGTCAATCATTCAGCTCAGGAACTGAGGACAGAGAATGAAGAACAATACTGCATGGTAGCTAGAATGTAAGCTCTGAAGTCAGTCTGCCTGAGTTGCACACAGAGAAATAACAATATTAATAGTATTAGCTAACACTTATTGGCTCCTCACTCAGTGCCAAGTTTCTACATGTACTAACTCATTTAATCTCACACCCCCCATGAGGTTAGACACTATTATTTACTTTTATTTTTAACAATGAGAAACTAAAGCTAAAAGGTAAGTTCTCATAGCTGCTGAGGAGAAAGACTAGCATTTGAACCCAAGGCTTTAAGACCAGAAGATTTAATCATCATGCTGAAAGGGGTGAGGTGCTCCTAATTCAATCAACCAACCAGTCAATTATTAATCTCCCAGCTCTGCCCTTCACTGACGGTTTGACCCTGGACAAGTTAGTGGACCACTTACTCACTCAATCAGTTTTCCCATTTATAAAACGGGGATAATAATAGTGCCTGTTTCATACCACCAAGGTGAAGGTTAAAGGAAAAGTTGCATCTGTGCAGCACTTAGTCCCTGACACAGGAATGTGCTCAGAATTAGCTTTTCATGTTTATTTATTCTCATTTTCATTTTCTGATAAAGCTCTTCTCTCTCTTATTACATACAAAGGATGCGTTAAGACACCAGGATGTAATTCTCTCACAGAACCTGGCTGAAGGGCCAGATTCAAACATAGTAATCAACAAGCAGAGATACCAAGAAGGTCTTAGATCATTATGGCTACCTGACTGGTCCAAGCCAAACCACCAGCATAATCTAGTAAAAATGGTTGACACCGTTCTGTAGTTCGTGGAAAGTTTGGGGGTTTTGAAGGGTGTGATTCCGTGGCGAGCTCTCTGAGGTTTCTGCCTGCAGCCCAAGTCCCTACCTATGGCACAATGCCACCTGCCACCCAGGTGTCCGTCTCTCTTCAGGAAAAGCTTGAGGCAGTGCATCTGAACACTTAAGACTTTTGATTTTTTTTCTCTTTTTGAAAAATCCAAAGCCCATGAGGGCAGGATGCTAAAATATCAAAATGCACAAGAACATTCAAATGGCAATACTCAATAAGAACCCATCCTGCCCCAGTTATGGGCATCAACCCCTTTGATCTCTGTCTTCAGAAATCAGCTGTTATTTTTTTCAATGTCTTATCTTCTGTCTCAAGCAAGTTTGGGTTGTAAGCAACAGAAACTGATGCAGAAAAAGAATTTATCAAAAGAATATAGGGTATTATGCCAGTGGAACCAAACTCAGAAACTACCAGTCTGGAAGATGACCCCAACCTGACACAGGAAGGTGTGAGCAGCTAGTGCAGCCATGGGCAAACTATGGCCCGCGGGCAGGATCCGGCCCATTTGAAATGAATAAAACTAAAAAAAAGAGACCGTACCCTTTTATGTAATGATGTTTACTTTGAATTTATATTAGTTCACACAAACACTCCATCCATGCTTTTGTTCCGGCCCTCCGGTCCAGTTTAAGAACCCATTGTGGCCCTCGAGTCAAAAAGTTTGCCCACCCCTGGGCTAGTGCCTCCTCTGGGACTGAGAACTCTGTGCCAGAACTTGTGTCTCTGGATCAGGCTGTCTTAGGGACTATCCTTTCTCTACTTTCCTGGGAACTATCATTACCAAAGAACTTTCCACAGTCCCTGTGGATATACAATTGGCCAAACCTAGGTGCATGCCCTCACTGTCAGGGGACTCTGGACAAAAGTTTCTGGCATTTTCAGATTCTGTAGAAGGAGATAGACTCAGCTTGCCTCCAAATCTCTTAACGTGGGGGATTTGAAATAGTGGAAAAAAAATGGTTTAGCTGCTACCAACCAAAAATAGGAACAAAAGTCCACTGCATCTTTCCTGTTGGACAGGTGAGTCTCTGGAATGATTTTCCCTGACCCTGCTCTGGGACATCTACTATGTTGGGAGGCAGTTTTGGTTGTCACAAGTGGAAGAGATGTTACTATCATCCAGTAGTTGGAGGGGCAGGGAAGCTGCTAATACCCTACAACGCACAGGACAGCTTCCCACAACAAACAGTGACATGGCCCAAGTGGTACAGTGTCAAGATGAGGAGACACTGTGTGAGTCTGAAAGCACCATGTGGATGGGGACCCTCTCTGGTTTTTCTCACCGCTGTCTCCTGATAGCCATCAAAAGGTTGTATGTATTGAACAAACATAAGGAAAAAGGTGTATTCATAGATGTCCACTAGTTTTAATAGCAAAGGAGCAAACAGATCATTTCTATTTGCTCCTGACTTTTTTCTGGCCACCGTGGCTCCTAACACATGGCTATCCATGAAACAGAAAACTAGTACAGTGCATACTTCTCAAATGAATAAATTCGGGGTGAAATCCTGAGTCTAAGCAATGCCAACAAAGCTCTCCATAATCGGGCCTTCCATTAACTCGTGAACCTCCTCTCCTCACTCTGCTCCTACCACACTGGCTTCCTTCTTATTCTTCCTATGAGTATGTCAGCCATGCTCGGCTCCCTCTGCCTGGAATGTTCTCTGTTCTCCTCCCTCCCCAGGTACCCACATGGCTCACTCTTTTCTCTCCTGTAAGTCTTTGTAGAGATGGTCTCTTTCCAAGTAAGCTTACTCTGTCTGCTCTAAATACAATCGAGGACCCAACAGGCAAGTTCTGTATGAGGGTGCTGAGGGAGAGACTTCCTAAAAGAAACACACAGACCTACAATTTTATATATAACTGATGTATTTACTTCATATAAATTTAATATAAATAAATTATTTACATATATAATTGAGATACAAAAAGAACTATACATATTTAATGTGCAGAGTTTGATGACTTTGGGGTTGTGCAAACACCCATGACACCATTTATCTCCTTGTGTCCCTTTGGTTTTGTGTGTTTGGTTTTGTGTGGTAAGAACACTTAACATGATATCCACCCTCTTGACAAGTTGTAAAGTGCATGATGCTGTATGGTTAACTATGTAGTAAGTAGACCTTCAGAACAAATTCATCTTGCATAATGAGAAACTTACACCCATTAAACAATTACACTGATCTTTTATCCCCCATGGCACATATCACTTTCAAATAGAGGACAGAATTTATAAATATGTTGTATATTTTATGTCTTTCCTCATTAGAGGGTGCTTTTTGTTTATGTTGCTCATGTGCATAGAACCTGTGACATGTGCCTAGAATGGTGTCTGACACATAATAGGTGCTCAATAAGCACTTGTTGAATGAACAAACAATGGAACTAGCCCCCAAGACATGAGCCAGACTGAATGTATAAATAGTACCCCCAACAGATCTTTAAAGTTTACAGAATGGCAGATGGGTGATGGTGCCACAGATGCACAAGACTTCTGGGTGTTTGGCAGTGTCTGGAGCTGATGCTGGGAGCAGAGCGCTGCCCTGCCAAGTGCAGCCTCCTGGGGCCTCCTGCGTAACAGACAGGAGCCCAGGGGGTTCCCAAAATAGCCTCTCCTCCTCACAAGTCTGGGAGGGAAATATTAGTATCCAAATTTTACAAATGAGAGAACTGGGGTTCGGGGAGATTAAATAGCTTTTCTAAGAGTAACAGATCTAGAGATTATGGAGCTGGGATTGCCATCTGGATTTTTCTGGTTCCAAAGCTCATGACCCTGAGCCCTACAATGTTGCCAATATGGGCAGGGGTTGGAAGTCTGAGCCTGGCCTGGTGGGGCAGTTCTCACGGGGCTGGACCTCAGAATCCTGCATCAAGTGGTCACATGGAGGTGAAGAATTTCCAGATTCAAGGGCAAAGGCCTAGTGTCACTGCATGAGAGACCTCTCCAAGCCATTGCTTAATTTTTCTGGCTGCTTCAAAACAATATGGTAATGTATTGTGTATATGTAACACTTTTATAGTAACCATCTGCTTAAAACCTCCCTAAAACCAATGCATTATCTGGACCACAAGATTGGTCATTTGTCCTATTTTACACATAAAAACACAGAGGCATGGAATGATGTAGTGATTTGTGCCAATATGGACAGGGGTGGAAGTCAGTCCTCTGTCTGCTCTTTTACCTGCTGCTTAATATAGTGTAGATAAAGAGCCACACTTATAAACAAACAAGTATACAAGTAAGTGCATGTGTGTGCATACATATGCATATGAATATATAAACGGAGGTATGTGTTTATTCATATATGTGTATATATGTATATGTGTACGTGCTTCTTTGTGTGTATGTATGTGTACAAGCCCCAAATTCTAACCTCCATGGAAACAGCTGGTTACCACCCTGGTTCTTCGGTTCTCTGCATGCTCCAGACGCACCTGGAATTCAGGCGGGGACAGCAAGGTGCTGGGGAACATCCCGAAGGAGCTATGAGTCAGGACATCTGGTCTCTACACTTGACCTTTCCCCTTTCCCCACTTACCAAAAGAGGGCTCTGGTGATGTGAGCCCCAAATTAGAATAATTCCCTGATCCTCACTTAAGCCTTTGGGTTTCTGCACATGTTGCCTTCCCACAATCTGTCTGCTTGTTTTCTCCCTGTGACCAGTTAGTTCCCATTCATCCACCATGTGCTGGCTTGAACCTTTCTTCCTCAGCTGAGTTGTCCTTTCTCACAGAGCCCTGTACTTGCCTCTATGGCATCTTGGACAGCAGTTGGAAACCACCTTTTGTGGGAAGAGCTCAGGAGATTTATCTCAGTGCAGTGGCAGATGCAATGGCGTGAGCGCACTCCGCCTATACAAGCTTCCTCGGCACACCGGGAAGTGGCAGCGCCCACCTGAGTAAGCCCCCTAGAGCCCCTACATAGTACCCTGATCTTTCCTACCATTGGTTGCCCTAAGGATGGTGTAAACTTCTGATTGGTCTGGAATGTTATATATGTTGCTGCACTTACACAATAAACTCAGATCTGCGTCTTTGAACCTGGTCTCCAGAGTCGGGCATGCTTCGTTAGGACTCTGTCGGCCTCACCCCCACAGGACCCCCTGCCTCAACTTTTCATCTGTGAGTTGTTTGAGCAAAGCCCCTCTCTCCCTGCTAGACCATAACTTCCTAGGAGACAGGAGTAGGGTGACTGTCCCTGGCTGCCACATGCCCAGGGCCAGGCCCTGGCTCATGGTAGCTGCCCCATCACTCGGTGTCCATTGGATGGATGTGGAATGTGTGTGAGGAGCAGCACCTTCTAAGATCAGGAAGCAAGCAGTGGCTTTTCTCCATAGCCACATTTTAAGCTTAACCAGATTAAGGAATTTTGATTTTTGACTAGCTATTTCAATGCTTGTACTAGATGGAAAAATATTTTTATCAGTAAGGTTTCTGTGAATCTGTGACATAAACATCAGATGACCTGAATTTCTTCTTTCCACTGTAGCCTTGCGTCTCTCCCATACCTGAACTATATCAGATGCGGTCAACAGCTCTTGGACTAGTTTAAATAATTGAGATTGTTTATGCCAATGAGTTGAGTGAAACTTCACTCGGCAAAGTTTCTTGGGAGTGTCTGTTGGCAAAGCCACTTGAGCTAAACGCACGGGAAACTTAATCTCATGACCTATGATTCCACCCTGTTCTAAAACAAAGTGTTTTCCCAGCTTGGTCACTTTCTTTCTTCATCAATCACACTTCATGCCAAATAACTTTCGGTCCATTTCAAAAGGTAAGTCAGTACCACACAGATGCAGACTACCATCAAAGCTATTCTAAATACCCTCAGGCAAAAGGTAAGTCAGTACCACACAGATGCAGACTGACTACCATCAAAGCTATTCTAAATACCCTCAGAACCTCAGTGTTCCCAAAATAACAGTCTCACTGGGATAAGCATACAGCCTCTCAAGGTGACTGCATCGAACATAGTTGTGCTTCTGTGGTTTATTTTGTAAGGCCATCAAATAGTGTAGTCACAACACAAAATTTCTTAAAGTTAGATGGCTATTATAAAGCCAGTTTTTACATAGCTATTCTTATAGCATTTAAGCTTCTTGATCTTATTCATGGGAGATGAGGCAGTAAGCAATGCTATCTATTGATATATTCCTTTAGCCCACTAGGTTGTAATGTCAGAAGGATGGAGTGTCTCTCATCTGACTATTGTGTTCCCAATACTGAACACAGTGCCTGGAGGCAATGCATGATGGTGCCAACACATTCTTATTTGCCCAAGACAGTCTCTGTTCACCCTGGGTTGTCCTGATGTAATTCTCAAGAGATCCCCTTTCATTCTTAGAAATGTCATAGTGTGGGAGATAAAATATGTAGCAATAAGTGTTTTTGACTGTATCATGGATGAATAGCTAAACAAATGAGCCACACATCTCTCATGTAAGATATGTAATGAATTAATAAGTTGGTTCTATTATCTGTGATGTTTGCTGATTTCTGTGGTGTAAATGCTCCCACTATGGCTGATTCTAAGATACCAATGTTCCATCACTGAAGGTGGGGTTGGGAAGAACTCGCTCCATCACACCATTATTCCAATAGTCCTCAGTTGCACATTTCTGAGACACCAGATTGAAAATGGGCATGTGGTTTTTTCCAGGGATGATAATAAACAAAATCCAACAACTGATACAACATAGATTCCAGTCCATCAGAATGAATGCTGGTCTAATCCATGCAGGTAAGAACTGCAATGAGCCGTGCTGCCAACTAGAGGATCCTGGCCCCACAGGATGGAAGCCACCACCCTGCCCTCATCTGCCCTGCGCACTCACTTTCCAAACTTGCTGACTCAGTTTGTTAAAGGCGGGGCAAGGACAATAGCAATATGACTTTCAGGCTTGTAGCAACCTTTTGGTGCTTCCTGGAATTTTGAACAGAAGCAGACTAGACCTCCCCTGTGTGGTGTGCTCTCCAAAGCTGAGTGGATCACAGAGCATCGCAGAGCCCTGCTGGGAACCCCTGCTGGCCTGCCCTACTGGAGAACACTCCACAGTTCCTTTGTTACCTTGATGTGAAATTGAACTGTAGAGGAGTTAGACAACATAAGCCAGACGTATTCTCAATCTCCCTTTGATTTAAGTAGGGGGAATTTTTTTTAAGATAAAATAAAACATACTCCCAGGCCATCAGGACCACAGTTCTTAGGAGATGTGGGCAAACTTTCAACTCTGTGAAGAAATAGGTAAGAGCTCCAGTAGATGAACACAGGCAAACTGTTAAAGGAAAATGAGGACAAATCACAACTCTTCCTTGGCGTCAGTCTTAGTCTATTTGGGCTGCTATAACAAAACCAGAGAGTGAGTGGCTTATGAACTATAAATATTTATTTCCTACAGTTCTGGAGGCTGGGAAGTCCAAGATCAAGGTGCTGGCAGATTCCACGTCTGGTGGGGTCTCTTTTATAAAAGCATTAATCCCACTTATGAGGGCTCCACTGCCGTGACCTCATCACCTCCTGATATCATCACACTGGGGATTAGGTTTTGATCTATGAATTCTGGGAGGACACAGACTCAGCCTCTAGCAGCACATCGGAAGGAGGCTGGAAGAAGCTGAGGGAAGCTGCTGTTTTGACGCTGGAATGCATCTCATTTTCTCTGCAGAGAACAAAACCAGCAGGCAACATTCCTGAAGGTTGTCTAACTCCTGGAAGTCAGGGTCTTCATGGGAAGGTGGGGACATGCCTAGTAGACAGAGGAGGGAGACGAAGTTGCTGCCAGTTTGGAGAAGATCTCTGTGTAACTAAAACTGACTGCCAACGACATTGCAGGATTTGAAGGCATTGAGAACTCAATTCCTGCATCACACACAGGGCTTACTGTGGGGTCACATGGAGCCCATACTTGGAAGGGCCTCACTGTTGGTTTAATGCTCTGCTGTTGTCATTGTGAAATTCTCAAAACTTTTGAACCTGGAATGAGACCTGTAATTCTCATGTTGCACTAGGCAGTGAACACTGAATTGTGGCTTTCCAAAGGCCCATTACAGAAGTTCAAGTTATAATTTTTCAAATAGCGTATCCCGGAGACCACCAGTGTGTGTCATGAGCCATGAAGGGATGGAGGAGAGGCCAACAGAAGTGTGCATTACATAGAACAGGATCAGAGGTTCCTTCGCCTGTTAGCAAGAACGCATCTTACCTGAGCAATTAACCCATCATAACTACTCAGAAGGCAGAGTTAAAAGAAGGCCATTCTGAGACACAGGATAAGTGAGGATAGCATAAAAGGTGGCTAGTTTTTAGAAGGAAGCTCAGAATTTGCAAATATTATTTCCACATTGCACATGTAATTCCATGAATTTGCTTCCTTCTCTTTCTCCTTCTTTCCTCCCTTTTCCCTCTCTACTCTTTCATATAATTGTTCCGTAAACATGTACAGTAGACAATGGAAAGTATAATAAGAGAGAAAATGGTGAATAAATGCGGAGTTTGGAAAAGGGAGACTACTTCGTGCCCAGCTAATAGGAAGATACATTTGGAGAAGTCAGCATTGTAGCTCGTCCTTGGGAGATGGGTGGACTTGGATACAAGGTGATAGGAAGGTTTTCTAAGGAGAGAGGAAGCAGAACAAAGGCCTGAAATGAGAAAGCCTGGGAGTGATGATAGAGAACAGTGCGTTGCTTTGTTTGGCGGGAACACAAGGTTCATGATGAGGAGCAGTGGGAGGTAGAGCTTTCATTCCTCTATTGATTCTTTTCCTAAATATTTCAGATGAGCAGAAGCTGGTTTAGAGAAGGGGATGCTTAGCTGAGCAACTGGTCCTTATCCACTAGTCTTATTTCTATCCTGCACTGTGACATATAAATTCCAAGTTGGAGAATATATCAGGGCAGGCTTAGTTATGCTATAGGAATAAGTAAACCCCAAATTTCAGTGGCTTATAATCTTAACAGAGGTTGATTTCTTGTTCATGCTTAATGTGGACAACAGATCAGCTGGAGATGCTGCTCCACTCCATGTTGTCTCCAGTCAGGGATTCAGGCTGAAGAAGGAGGTACCATCTGGAGCTTTGCTAGTTGCTATATGGGAGGGGCTAAGAAAGGCAAACATTGGCTCTTAAAGGCTTTTGTCCAAAGGAGGCTTATGACACCTTCATTCACATTTCCTTGAGCATCTTGCCAATGCAAGTATTATGATCACAACCAACTTGAAGGAGCCAACGAAGATGCAATCCTATCATGGACTTAGCCAAAGAAATATTGGAAATACTTTATGAATGGCACTAATTGAGACCACAGAGGATCTCTCAAGGTGATTTGTTCCAAGGCACCCAAACGCTTGCTTCTGTCTATGCACAATATGATTGGTAAGCTGTTTGGGTTTTTTTTGTGTGTTTTTTTCAGGCCCATATTTTTAGTGTTTTGGCAATTTAAATTGAGAGATTTATTCATACATCTGAATAGAAGTGCATAAATCAATTTTTTAAAAACTTTTTACCAATTTTTTTTCAAATTCATACCTGGCCACTGTAGGCATTTTCATTATCTCAGCCTTCCTTTATTTCTCACCACTTTACACAGATCTCTACAGCTTAAACCACATAATCAAGTATTAGTTATGTGTTACCCCTGAATTTTCTCTAGTTCAAGAATAAAACATGCATCACTACTTTCTCCTCTTTTCCCTAAGACAGACATCACTAGTTAATCATGGTCCTCTTTCCCACAGAACTCAATTTGAATTCTCAATAGAGTGTTTGAGAATGTTTATTCTCAATAAAACCAATTTATCATCCTCATAACATAGGGGGGAATGCTATCTAAACCCACACTATATTATTATTTTACATATTTATTGATTCATTCATTTATTCAGCAAGTATTTATTGAGATATGACTATGTTCCAGGTACTATTCTAGGCACTGGAGATGCTGATGGCCATGATGGCATAGTTTCCCAGTGGAACTAGTGTCCTAATACTGTAAGGTACATCAAGGAGTTTGTGTGTACATGTTTAGGAGGAAGAGACAAAAATAAACAGCACTGCAAGGTAGAGTAGAAAAATTTAAAGTTGGAGCCAATGGAGTCTAAAAGGTCAGAGGAGGAGCTGAAAGCCAGACAGAAAAAAATGTCTCTAGCAATAATAACAAAAACCACCCTTCTTTACCTAAAAGCTCAAAACAATGAACACTTACTTATATATTTGCCAAGCCATGATTGATTCTTCTTCTTAGAGGTAACTATTTTTATAGATTCATTCATTCATTTACTTATTCACTTATTTAGTCAATGTTTTTACTGAGCATTTACTATGTATCAGATATTTGATAATTCCACAAGAATTTAACTACAAAGTGACTATTCTGCCTCCAAGAAGTGCCCAGATTGGGGTTTGGGGGACTGGGCAGGGGCAGGGAAGACTGACTGAGAAGCAAATAATTACAAGACAGAGCGATTACAGAGGTGATGAAGAAGTGGTCATCTTTGGCCACACGAGGAAAGCTTTGAAGAAGGAGTGGAGTTTTCCATGAGGAAGGGAGGCCAAGGACATTTAGGGGAGCTAGAGAGGTAGAGCAGGGCAGAGAGTGACAGGCTGGAGTGAGCCTGGGGACTTAGACAGGAACCGCCAGCTTTCGGGTGTTGCATGCAAGAAGGTGAAGTTGGGAAGATTTGTAAAGACATAAGCAAATGAAGTTCTTAGGGTGTGGCTTCAGGGGGGAACACAGGAGCCTGTGAGGTTCTCCTGACACCAGTGAAAGCAATACCCAGGGTGCCACCCATTAATCTGCACATGGAACTATCCTGATGCCGATGGTGCCCCATCTCCTTTGCTCTGCTCTTGGACTCGGCTTCCTTCCTTCTCTATAGCAAAAGCACCCGACCTTTACAAAAGGACAGTATAATCTTTTTAAAAAAGAACAAACTCATGACTGCACTGAAGGGTACTTTCTCCATCGGTGGTATGAAAAGTTTCATCTTTTCCAACCTAAGCCAGCAGGCCTCCACAACACCAGAACACCTGTGTCCTCAAGGCCATTTATGGTTAGAAGCCCAGAGTCATAAGCATGAGGAGTTGGGCTTGGTCCGAACCCCTAAACTACCTCAGGCTACAACAGGAGCTCATTTCAGGGATGCTGTTTGTAGCATGGCCCCTTCATTTCCTCTTCTCTTTGGGGACTTCATCTGTAGGTTCACATGTGTGCTGAAGCAATGCTACATGCTCACTACATTTCTTCTTCCTTAGCAGGCAAAGACTGCATTTCTCTACTTCCCTGTCTCACATTGTTATGTAGGAACCATCTCATTTAATCCTGGTCAATGGAATGCAAAGGAAGTAAGGCCCAACCCTTAAACACATCCCTTGTGACGCTCTAGCTTTCTCTTCTCCTGCTGGCAGCCCTTTCCTGTATGCATGCATGCATGCGTGAGAAATGTACTCCTGTGGTGTTAAGCTCAGAGATCTGGGGCTTGCCTATTGTGGGAGGTAGCACTAATTTCCCTCATGCCACCTGAGGCAAAACCTGATTTTCCCCAGCCAGTACGATGCTATTTCCTCTGGACCCACTGAAATCTTGATCTCATTTCCATTTTCCTAGGCCAGGGAGTCTGATTGGTCTTTATTCGCTGAAGCCAGGGCAGAGAGCCCACTGCAGAAATCAGGTTTCTCCCACAGGAAGCACGTAGATGGAGCGGGTGAGAGGATCAGTTCTTAGGAAATTTAAGATGCCTTCTACAGAAGGTGAGGTATCTCTGCTAAGAATCTTCCCAAGCCCAGCTGGTGTGGCTTAGCAGTTGAGCAACCACCCAGGAACCAAGAGGTCACTGGTTCAATTCCCAGTCATGCCCAGGTTGTGGGCTCGATCCCTAGTGCGGGCTGTGCAAGAGGCTGATCAATGATTTTCCTCTTTCAATGATGTTTCTATCTCTCTATCCTCCTCCCTTCCCCTCTCTCTAAAAATCAATGAAAACACATTTTTTAAAAAAGAATATCCCCAATGTCCTTCCATGGGCACCAGGAAAGAGACACCCACAGAGAGAGCGCATCCTTGGGAGGAAGGGTATAAGCTCTGCTCTGCCAACACTGGCCCTGCAGCTTTCCTGTGAGCACCGAGATGCACGAAGCGTTCAAAGGACCACTCCCTCCCTCAGACCCTTCGCCCGGTGCCCAGACCTCTGTCATGGTTGCTTCCAGCTGTGAAAAGCCAAACTGGGAATCAAACTATGAAGCTGCAAATCATTTTCCATAAGCCACGAAACAGCTGTCAGATGTTTGTGAATTTGACTCAGTACCACCCAGGAGCTGGATTCTGTGGGCAAAAGGGGACATGCTTCCAAGTCAATGACACAGCTAGCCATGCCCTCTGCTCTTCTGGGAGGAGGTCACCTATGGAGGGAGATAAGAAACTGGCAGCAGGGTGTCCTTGCAACAGGGAAGATGAGGCCCCTGTCCATCCTTCGGTGCTATTTTGTAAAAGCCTCCTGCCTGTGGGGCTGTGATGCTTTGTAAGGACAAATGGACATTTGTGGCATCACCCTCTGCTGACAGCCTTTCCCACAGGCATCTCCTTAGTGCGGTCATGACTGGGATGACCCCTGCGTGGCTCCTTAGCCTCACCTCCACCCTCTCTCACAGCCTCCAACCTCGCCATCTCCCTCAGTTCCCTGGGGTCATGGGATGCTACCGGGCTGCCGGGCTGTGCCACAGGCCCTGCGTCACCTCACAGTGTGTCCTCTTCCCTCCCAAGTGCTTTCCATTAGCTTTAACAGCACCTCCTCAGAGAGGTCCTCCCTGACTACTTATGTAGAAGCCACTTCCCCCTTTCCTGTACCCTGCTGCTTCCTTCCTAACACTCGCCATGGTCATGCAATTGATTCCCTTTTATCCTCCTGCTAGATTATAAATGTCACAAGGTCAAGGATCATAGTTGTTTTCATTTGCCAATGGACTGACTGCCTGGTACCCAGCATCAATGCTCAAACATAGTTTTTACCAAAATAAAGGATCTGGGATTGACGCAGAGTGACAACAACCACAGGGTCTGGAGTGAGGTCCCTGGGTTTAGCTCCTGGCTCTGTCCCTGGCCAGCACTGCGTCTTCGGGGAGGTGACCTCCACTCCAAGTTCCCATTTCCTTCCTGCCCCTGTGGATAAGAATGGCCCTTCCCTCCCAAACCCGTTGAGAGGATGACATGGTGCAGGAGTGGAGCCCTGTTATTTTATAATATGCACAGTACTGTTTTTGCTGTTATTGTTATTATTTAACTCTATTTAGGCATGACCCCAAATCCTCGCTGGCAGAGAGTGGACAGGCCTCCCTCGTGTGTGTGTGTGTGTGTGTGTGTGTATCATGGTGCACACAACCCCAGCCTTCCATTCTGTTCGTTTTCCACCAGGCAGCATTTTACCACAAAGAGCGGCTGCTGTTTCTCTAGTGGCAGTCACACACTTAATGCTTCAATTTCCACCTTTTATTTTATATGTAATTTAAAGCCCATGGTGCCTTAATTGTAAAATAGGCCTTATTAAAATAATAGCTTGAAAACCAGTGGGGCTCCCTGTGCCGAGCAATGAGGGTTTTAGCTTAACGGCTGTTTACTGGGATTTAAAAAGAGACACAACCCAAATAAAGCTGTAAAGACATTTCCAGCGTGAGTGATGGGCCGAGGACCAGCTGATAATTAAGCTCCCCCCGCCCCCACACTTTTGTTTTCCTCCGGTGCTGTCTGGAGCTTTCCTTAGAAATCCAAAGCATACCCTTTGCTGCTTTTATGATTGATGAGGCGGTGAGGATACTTCAGTGCGAGGAAGCAAGGCAGTGCTTTGATTAATGATGCTGGTGGGACTCCCAGAAGACCAAAGAGAATAACACTGTTATCAGGAAAGTGGCCGAGGCTGCTGAGAGTGACAGCGGCTTCCCAGCTCCTGGAGACCTAGACCGACCGTGGAGCCATCCGTGGGCAGGCAGGATCCCTAATGCAGCCCAAACCCAACCTTTCCTCCTGAGGGGCCACACGCCAGAGGAGAGGGGGCCAATCGCATTATTTTCCACGGGATCCACAAAGCGCGCAATGGGCACCGTTAGGCTCCTGGGCATCTCAGAGGATGAAACACACATGAGCTGGTAGGAGTCTTGGGTTCTATCAGATGATCTTTCGTGGACAGGAAGAGGCAGATGAAGGGATTTATAGAATAGGAAAAACTGACTTTACATGAACCTCCACTGAATCCTCATAATGACACGAGATGGGTATGATGGGAACTCTTCTTACTCTATGGCTAAGGAAACCTCTGTACGGCACAGGTCCACACAGCTCTTGAGCTGGGAGGG
The DNA here is from genome assembly GCF_000327345.1 of Myotis davidii. NCBI lineage: Eukaryota > Metazoa > Chordata > Mammalia > Chiroptera > Vespertilionidae > Myotis > Myotis davidii. The sequence continues at coordinate 7,356,943 of NW_006292696.1, read as the reverse complement.
AGGACTCAGACTCAAGATGGCCCTATGTCTAAGGTTATGCTCTTGGCCACTTCACAATCTTGGGTTTCCAAGAAGGGAACCTGGGAGAGTCACAGGAAGACATCCAATCAAGTTTCAGAACACCTAGGTTTTTGGTCCTGCCTCTGCTGCTCACTGTGTGACCTTGGGTGTATCTATGTCCTTGAATAGGAAATCAGATACATGCTCCGTACCTCACATAGCTTTTGTGAGAATGAAATGAATTAACCTTTCCATATGCTCTTTGCAAGGTAAGAACTCCAACGGACTCTTCATTACAGCAAAACTGTCAAGTGAACCCACATGAAAAAGCATTTACAAAGCAAATCCACATGGAAAGACTGGAGCACATGAAGATTCCTGGTTCCAGAGGAATCCAACACAATTTCTCACTCCTAGCTGCATGACTTTGGGTGGGTCACCTGACCCCTCTGAATCTCCACGTTCTGCCCCGTAAACCCAGATCACACCATCTCTCAGCACTGCTGTGAGAATTCCATGAGGCTACACCCACAGAGCAGCTTAAACACAGCCTGGCACATGTGCCCCCGAATGTGAGCTGCTGTTAGCATCTCTTTCATCTCCTTCCCTTTGAGCCACGGTCCACTCCTGATTCCGCAGCCGGGCAGGGCTGTGCCTGCCTTTCTCACTGCCTGTCTGAACTGCTCCGCATTATAGACCGAAAAAGGAAATGTGAGTCAGAGTGCCCCGAGGCTCCGACACTGTGGTTTTGAAAGTCAATATGCCTGTCGATAGCAGGCCTCCTGGTCTCTCCAGGGGCCGCCCACAGCTGTGTCTGGGCTCCGCAGGCCCTAGGCAGGCCCTGCAGACAGGAGCTTCGTGGTGTGGGAAGGGCTGCCCGAGGAAAGGCTCTGTGGTTGTCGGGCCAGAGCATCTGTGGCCTCCCGGTGCACAGATGAGCACAAGGCGGCCATGCCGGCCCTGCCTGCCTCCACATCATACAGTGGCTGCCTTACATCACCCGTCCTGTCTGCATGGTTCACACTTTACAGAGTGTTTTCATGTTCCCCATGCTGGGCAGGGGGTGGAAACCAGGGAAAGACACTCTGTGGTCATGTGGGTCAGCCTGGGCCAAAGCTGCAAAGCAGAGGGCAGAGAACTGTGGCCACTTTCCCGGAATATGAAGCCAAACAGACCTTGGTTTGAATCGTGGTTCTGCTGTGTTTGCTATCTTGGGCAAGTCCCTTAACTTCTCAACTATCTATTCTCCCTGGAAGCAGCAGTTAAGTGTAGTGGTTTAGAAGGCAGCTCTGGGTTCAAATTCAGGGCCTGATACATCCTAAATATGTGTAGATTCCTGGATAATTTACTGATTTTATATTTTGTAAAGAAAGTGAGGATGGGATGATATTAAAATATGCATAAAGTCCTACGGGTGTTAGCAGGCATTACTACCGGTAAATGCTGGTTGTTGTATTGCTCAAGATGGATCAGGCTCTGCTTCAGTGAATAATAAACCCTGAGACCTCAGTGGATTCACACAATGAAAGTCTATTTCTTTTCTTTTTCTTTTTTGTAATATGTTTTTATTGATGTCAGAGATGAGAGATAATCACTGATCAGCTGCTTCCTGCATGTCCCACACTGGGGATCAAGCCCACACCCCGGGCATGTGCTCTTGACAGGAATCGAACCCATGACCCTTCAGTACACAGGTCGACACTCTATCCACTGAGCCAAACCAGCCAGGGCTTATGAATGTCTATTTCTCACTCGCACAGGTGGAGGGGTTTCTTCTCTGTCAGCCAGCTTAGGGATTTGGGGTCTGGCATTGCTCTGTCCACCTGTGGCTTTGAAGTTCACTGTGGCAGCAAAGAAGCAGGGGAAGGAAGTACTACAGCTCCTACCTCCCTCAGAATGATCTGTCTCAGCCTTCCCACAAATGGTCCTTCAGCCAGAGCCCATGGCGGCACTCCGATCCCACACACAGGAAGCGGGTGCTGCTGTAAATTGGGCTCAGTGCCTACATCCCATTGTTGTTGTGAAAAGATTAAATGAGGATGTGATGGAAGGCTCAGCACAGTTCCCAGCACATGGCGAGTGCCGGTTGTGTGTCTGGTGATAGTTATTACTTTGATTCAGTGCCTGTCTGATTTGATCCAATGCAATTCTGACTCAATCAAACCACTGGCTGCTTCCGGCCATGATCCGTGGTAGGTTCCTGGTTCCCTTACTAGCCATGCTTGTCTCTCACCTTTATCAATGCATCCCTACCTTCTTGCATCTCTTTTCCCTCTCTCCGGTGCCCTCATGCAAGCCAGGACCCTCAAGTGGATGCCCAGTTTACAATATAAGATGCTTCTTGCTATGACATTCAGAAAGTAATGGCTTCAATGTGACATGATAACGTCAGATGCTCAGAGTGCTCTCTTCCTGTATCGATTGTGACCCTATATTGATTCATCCAGGAAGCTTTGAGTGCCCATTGTGAGCCAGGCAGTGGACCAGGCATTGATCACTGATGCTCACCATGACCCTGGGACGTCAGTCAGAATTCTCAGCCTTGTTCAGATGAGCAAACTGAAGCTCAGAGATGTTAGGGTTCTGCCTTAAGCCATGATGCCTCTGTAAGAAGAGGGCAGACTCAACTCAAGATGACTCCCTTTCCACTATTCTTGGAAGTGGTCACATACATTGCAGGCCTTTCCCAAGCCTTGTTTATGCCTCTTTCCTTCAAGGACGTAAACTTTATAAATTTAAAACGAAACCTTTGCAGGAAACAATGGTTTAACCTGTTATTTCTGCCTGGGACATTCTGTGGATGACAGTGCAGTATCTCAGCTCCAAATCTGCTAACCACCAAAGTGGAGACCACGCACTCACCCAGCCACCCGGGGCCCCTTTTGAAGCAGAGATACTAGATACTGAGGAGTGTCCCCAAGTCACAGTACATAAGTAACAGATTTCCATCAAAATAAAAAGGCTGATCTTTCCAATCTGTGTCATGATTTCCAAAAAGCAAAAACTCAAATGATCACTGAACTCAAGGAACTTACACTGTGAGTGAGGATCCTAGACTAACACACATGAAGAAGGCCTTGTGTGGATCCCCCTCATGAAAACCATGTTTTATACTTTGTAGCTCCCAGTCACTAATGCTGATATCTGCGGCAGGTATTTTAGAAATATTATCTTCAATCCTCACAGCCAGCCTGTAATGTCAAGGTGGTTTACCCCCATTTTCTCATGCAGATGAGGACCATGAGGCGCAGAGAGGATTGTGGCCCAAGCTACACAGTCACTAATCCCAAACTCTATCATTGTGCACATAACCACACAACAGCAGGATGCCACAGAAGGGACTGGCCGGGGGAGTATCTAAGAGGCAGGTTGCTTTTCTCACCGAGGACCCGAGAATCTTGGCATATCAATACGGTCATGAAGGCTAATGGAGAGATAGGTGAGGGGAGGCCAGTCAGGCAGAATGGGATTTCTACCAGCGATCTTTCACTTTTGTGTTTCTCATACTGGGTTTTCCCATCCATGTTTTGTTTGAAAAAAAATATATGCTACTGTATGTAAGGCAGAGAGAAAGTGAAAAAGAACATTAAAAAGAGAACTAAAAAGTGATGGTTTATATACCTTGGCCTCATTTTTAGGAACTAGACATTAAGGCCCAGGAGGTGGAAAGATTTGCCTAATTGTCAGACGAAGAGTTCTGGGTGACAGACTGTGGTTTAGAGCAGGGCTTGGCCACCCTTTTCTGTAAAGGGCAAGATGGCAGTGTCTGTCACAACTACTCAACTCTTCCCCTATTGTGAGAAAACACAGAAACTGACAACCAATAGACTGTGTCTACAGAACAGGCTAAGGGCTGCGTTTGGCCCTTGTGCCATAGTTGGAGGACCCCTGGTTTAGAGCAAAGGATTCTTGACTATTTATTTTAGCACCCTTTCTACAAAAGCAAAGCTTCCTCTTTAATGTTGAGAAAAAGAATGGAAGATCAAGGTTGGAAAATGCATGAGGGTTTTATAAAACAAGGTGTGGGTAAACAATAAGATTGTCATTAGACATGGTAGTATGATGCCGGGGGGCGGAGGTGGGGAGTGAGGGGAGCACAGCTTCCAGGATGGGGAATAAAAGGGAATCATACAGAAGTGAGTGAAAGAAAGAGCCCTGCCCTAATGATGATATTAATGGGCCATGGACTGAGAAGCAGAACTAAGACGACTCTCTGCATTCAAAGTCTAAAATAAATTAATATATATATAAGGTGGGCAAAAGTAGGTTGACACTTGTTTGCATGGAAAATAATACAATTAATAAATAACAACACAAGAATAAACTATGCTTCAGATACTCACAACTGTCAACCTACTCTTACCCCACCCTGTGTTTTATAACTTGACAGAAGTGATGGTTGTAGAACACTGTGAATGTAGTACATGTCACTGAGTTGGAGGCTTTACAGGGGTTAATTGTATCCTACATAAATTTCATCTCAATTTAAAATTTTCAAAAATAAATTAATAATGAAACCACAAAAAAATGGTATGGGTCTATGTAGTGGATCCCTCGACTTGCTTCTGGCCCTGGAATAGCTGAAGAGTTCTTTCCCTTGGATGGGTGAAAAAATTCTGTGCCAGGTGGCAGGGTGGTATGATTTTTACTTTTTTTATTTTCCTTATTTGGTGTCAGATGGGTCTGATTTTATTCCTAATTTCTTCAGTCCTCAATTTCCTCACCTGTAAAATGCAGGCCAGCATTGTATTATTTAGGGCTGACATGGTCATTAAATGAGATTCTGATGTTTCTGATGTAAACACTTAAATCTAGGAGGTGTTTAATAAATGTAGCTTTTTCGCATCTTTCTTCCTCTCTTTCTTTTGTAGAAATGGGAGTGTAAGGAGTCAGCCATCTTAGGAGATAATGAGGAGAAGAGTGCGTCAGTAGAGGGAACAACATGGAAAGTCACGGTGGGTTCCAGGAAGAGAGGAAGCTTATTTGGCTAAAGATTCAAGTGGAGGGTGATGAAATATAGAAGTCTGGAGAAAAGTGCACGCTGGATTGGGAAGGACCTGGTAAGCAGGGTTTATTGGTTTGGTTGTTAATTAGGGCCATGAGCAAGTTGGCTTATTTTTAAAGAGTCAGTGCAACATTCATATGGAAGCAGAGGGAGGAAAGACAGTGAGGAGGGTATAATCCAGGAAAAAGATAAGAGGAACTGAGCATGAATGATGCAGGGATAAAGAGGGGTAAGACATGAGGAAGCTGCTCAGATTTCTGCCATAGATCTGGTGAAGTCCATCACTGAGATGGAGAATAGGAGAAAAAGCAGATTTGTGGGGGAAGATGATGAGTTCACATTAATATCTTGATTTTTAAGAAACCTAACGCATTCATTCATTCATTCATTCATTCATCATTTACTGACCTCTTCAGATGTTCTAGCTGGTATAACTATACTAATTTTCTGTATAGTTATTTCTGTGCAATAAACTACCCTCTAAACTTAGCAGATTAAAAAAGCAAACATTTATCATCTCATAATTCCTGTGGGTCAGGAATTCAAGGAATTGTCTGGGATAGTTTGGCCTCAGGACCCCTAATAAGGTTACCATTAAGATATGGACTGGGGTTATAGTCATCCGAAGGCTCGATTGGGGCTGGAAGACCTGTTTCCAAGATGATTCACTCACATGGCTGTTGGAAAGAGACCCTGGTTATTTGCCAAGTGGGTCACTGTATATTGCTCTCATGAGGCAACCACTATCTTCTCCCAGAGCAAGTAATGAGAGAGAGACTAATCCCTCAAATAAAATATTGTCTGTCCCACCTTATTCTGTATGTTAGAAAGAAGCCACTAAGTCAAGGAAGGTATTACATAAGAGTATAAATGTATGACATATTTAAGCAAATATATGAATGCCAGGAGGTAGGATCATTGGGGGCCATCTTAAAGGCTACCACTATATTCCCAGAGCTCAGTGCCTTCACATGAGCTCTGGGAATATAGTGATGAGCTAAAGAGCTATCTAACATGTCTAGTAGAAGAGACAGACATATATAAAATTACTATGCACATTAAGTATAACAACTAACTAGGACAAGACAATGAAGGAAAAGACACTAAGTTGTGAGTGGTATATAACTGGAGCACTCTATTCAGGAGGAATAGGAATTAAATTCTGAGGAAATTATACTTTTGTTGAGACTTAAAGAATGAGTAGTGATTAATGTTAAGTCCAAAAGATGATGATTGCTTCAAACTGCTAAACACAGAGTTACAAGATGACCCAGCAATTCCACTCCTATGTATATACCCAAGAGATGAAAACATGTGCACATAAAAGCCTATATGTGAAGGTTCACAATAGACTTATACATAATAGCCAAAAAGTGGAAATAACTCAAATGTCCATCAACTGATTCATGGAAAAACAAAATGTGGTATATCCATACAATGGAATATTATTTTACAATAAGAACAAAACACTAATACACAGTAAAATGTGGATGGACCTTGAAAAAATTATAAGAGAATCCAGACACAACAGACTACATATTGGTTTCATTTGTATGAAATGTTCATGACAGAAGACAGAACAGAGCCACAAAGTAGATTAGTGATTGCCTAAGGCTGGAAGTGGAGGGAGGTTGGGAGAACATGTGAAATGACTATTAATGTATAAGGTGGTTCTTTGGAGGGGGTGACAAAAATGTTTTAAAGTACATTGTGGTGATGTTTGCACCACTTTTAAAATATATTAGAAACCACTGAATTATGTACTTTAAATGAGTGAATCAATGGTATGTGAATTATTTCTCAATAAAGATGTTAAAAATAGAAGATAGTAGGAAAATACTGCACAAAAGGAACACCTAGAAGTGGCAGAGAATGTGTGTGTGGAGAAAACTCAGCCAATGTGTCTGGAGCATGGAGATATGAGAAGTGGCATTAGGTGACAAAGGACTAGACCTACAGGCCTTAGAGACCCCAAAAAAGGACTCCAGTCTTTATCATTAGGGCGATCAGAAGCCACTGAAGGCTTTTAAGCAGGAGTCACATGATCATATTGAAGGTTTTCAAATTTTATATAATAAGTGCTCAATAAGTTAAAGCTAATGCTTCCACCGCAAATAGATTAACGGGGCAGGCAGAATATTGAAAGCCTTATTTTTCACCCTTTTCCCCTGAGGAGTGTAGGCCCCAAAGCTTGGGGTAGTGCTTGAGTCCTTTGTCATTATGAGTGGCCCACTTGCTTTCATCCACTCTCCCATGTCCTAAGTGGCTCCAAATTGCTCAACATGGGGGACAAGCTAGATGTGGCCACCCTCAGGTGCTCACCCCAACTTCCTGTGTTGCAGAATCTTTGGGATTTGGGGCTTCAGCAAGCCCTTGATCCTTCTCCAGATGGCAGCGGGAAGAAATATCTGGTAAAACGTTAATTCCACCTCACTTAATGCGTTTACATAGGTGTGGTGCAGTTGGGGCCTCGGCAGGAAAAGCTGATTCCAAGTTCTGGCACCACGATTAGCTGATTCACAAAAGATGTGAGTCTCCATTTCTTCCCTGCACATCTGTCCTGTCTGCTTTTAATTTGGGAGCCCCAGTTTTAATTTAGCGGCAGGACTGTAAACTCCATTTCTGTGAACACAGAATGACATACTTTGTGGAACGGGGGCCTCTGGCCAAGATTTGACTCTTAAGTAATTGATGGCCAGTGACTAGAGCTGAGAAACGCTCCAATGCGAACACTTTCCATGGCAAAAACCCTGTCATATCAGCTGGATTGCAAGCGAGCCTTCTGGGCCGCTGCCCATCTAAATACAGGCCGTGTCTTTAACTACAGCCTCTGGGGTCCAACGGGACCCTCCAGCCTCGCTCTGAACAGTGAAGCTCTTTGCGATCCATGGCTTCCCTCTGCCCCTCGCCCTTTGTCGGAGGCTGTGGCCCAAGGCGCCGATTTCCTCATCTTTGGAAACCAACTGTATCAGGAAGGAGGCTTCAGTGTTAGGGGTTGTTTTGTTCTGGTGAAAAGGACACTCTTTTCATCACATTTGAAAACCAATTTTTAAAAATCTCACTCATATCCAATATTATGTGTGTGTGAGAGAGAAAAAACAGGCCTGGAGTTACATCACTCCTGTGGTTTAAGAAATCCTTTTCACAATCTGTACACTGTTTTGGGGCTGGGATTTGGGGAGAAGGGGGAAAGGGGCAAAGCAAGGGAGAGAAAGGACACAGAAAGATGAATTGTCCTCCAAGTAAAAGGAATGGAGAAGCAAGGGGAATGAAGAGCCCAAAACTTCCACCCGTTTGGAAACTTCTAGATACCGAGACAGCTGCTATGTCCTCTTTTCTTTATTAATCAATTTTATTTATAATCATTTGTCTTAGATCACCACTAAATGCCTATTGCCTATCATGGTGCCTGGCCTTAAGTAGGCTTAAATATATATTTTTTAAATCTATAAATTGGGAAATGAGTAATTTCTGAGTCATTACCACGTGCCCAGCACCATTAGGCCTCACAGGGCCTGGGAAACACAGCTAGTGGAACTTAGTGGGCAGCCTAGTGCAGAATAGTAATAAGGGGAACGGGCTTTGTGTTAGCTAGTCCTGGTTCTGGGATTAAGTCCTGGCTCTGCTACCTACTAGATGTGTGGCCTTGGGGAAAATGATTAAGTTGCCTAATTCTCAGTTTCCAGAGATTGAAATGTGAGCAGTAATAGGATCCATCTCATATAGTTGTGGGGAAAATTAACTGAGGTAAAGGGTAGAAGGTGCTTAGAGAAGTGCCTGGAACATAGGAAATACTCGGTAATGGTAGTTATTATTACATAGTTTGGAAAAGGCAAAAGGCAGCTCATGCACCAGTTCTTGCCATGGCTCTCCGCAAGTGTTCTTGAATCACCACCTTTGTGGTGAGGCCAACACTCCTGTTGGTTTTACTTTAAGTGTGAAGAATCCCATTGTACTGAAACTAATGAGGGTTTAATGAAAATCATTTCTCCATGGAGGACAGTGGCACTCAGCTCCAGTACAAACAAGAGAGCATCTCAGGTGGTTTGCGAAGTATTTTAGCTTTTGCCAAACATGTTTTCTTCTTGTTTTAAATTCCCTGTGTATTTTAAGTGAAATCGAATCCACATGTTCCAGGTCAAGTGACCATTATGGAAGGAAATGGGGAAAGAATATGGGAGAATCCCAGCATCAGCAATTAGAGAGATGGCAACAGCTTAGGGTGGGAACTGCATGTGTGTGTGCTAACAACGCAGGCTCCAGACTCGGAGGGAGAGAGGAAATTGCTCTCTCACCTACCCACCCATCACTCACTCACTCGGCCACTCCATGGTTACTGGGCCCTTGTCAACCTCGCACTGTACTAGGCACCGTGGGTCAAATATGGTCCCTGTCCAAAGCAAGTTAGATTAGGAATCAGCAAACTTTCTTTGTAAAGCCCCCAAAAGTAAATGTTTTTGGCTTTGTGGGATGCTTGGTTTCTGTTGTAATTAGGCAACTCCTATTGTAGCAAGAAGCCACCTATAGATAATGCATAAACAAAAGGGCAGGTTTGTGTTACAAACAAACAACAAACAAGCAAAATCTGGGACCAGCTTTGACCAATGGGCCATAGTTTGTTGATCCCTAGGTTACATCAGGCCAGGGCAGACTAAACCACCACAGATAGACATTCAGGGAGTAGGTAAGGGTGCTAATATCCCTGACTACATAGCGTATCAAGGGGCCTACAGCTGTGCCTTTCAGAGAGAAATGGATTCAAGTCCAAGTCCCATCACTGATTAACTGTGTGACTTAAGACAAGTTATTGAATCCCGATAAGCCTAGACTGCTCATCTGTATAACGGATATAATAACATTCCTAATCTTGTGTAATATTATAGTAACATCATTAGTAAAATTATCAATTAATATCACCTAATCTCAGAATTAAATGCAGCGCCATGCCTAAAGATCCATGCGATGTCGGGCATCTGGCGCACAGCTGGCATTCTGCGCCGATAAAGCACAGACCGTGGAGTCAGGGGTCCTGGGATTGAAGCCTGTCCTTCACTTCGTTATCTAGACCAGGAGTCAGCAAACCCCCTCTGTAAAGGGCTGGGAGCAATATTTTCGGCTCTGCAGGCCACCTACAGTCTCTGTCACATATTGTTTTTATTTTAACTTTACAAGCCTTTAAAAATGTAAAAATCATTCCATCATTCTTAGCTTATAAGCAGTACAGATCCGGCTGTGGGCGGTGCTCGGCCTGAGGGCTGCAGTGTGCCAAGCTCCGCCCTGGATCTGAGTTGTCCAATAGCAACAGAGCATGAGCCATGCACGTGAGACACCCGTAGTTTCTGATTTTCTTATAGCCACAGTAGGAAAAGTTTTTAAAAGGTGATTTTAATAATATACTTTGTTTAATCTAGTATAGTCAATATGTTAGCATTTCAGTAAGTAACTGGTATTAAAAATGTATTTATAAGTTATTTTGCATGCTTTTTTGCTTTTTGCTCTTTGTACTAAGTCTTTGCAATCATGTGTATATATAGTTACACTCACAGCGTATCTCAAGTGCTCAAAAGCCACATGTGGCCAGCGGCTGCGGTGTTGGCCAGGGCGGCCCTGGACCTCCACAATTCTTTCCAAAATGAACAGAACAATAGCACTTAACTTTGAGAGTCTTTGGGATGATTTAGTAAGACGATGTGTGGAAGGTGCTGAGTGTGCTGCCTGGCACAAACTGATCTTTAACTGTGGGCTACTCATCGCTAATAAGAGTCATTGTGCACTGTGGTATAAAATGGTAGTGATCCTTTTGGGGGACAGTCCATGTCCCTTCCTTCTGGAAAAAAAAAATTCACAATCCTGGGGAGTAGAGGCCTTTCAAAGCACCACCCAGCTTCCCCAAGACCCAGGACACAGGTAAGAGGTGTGGCAACCAAACATGGAGTTGGAGGAATGAGCCACAGCCCACAACCCTGCTGGGATACAGTGAGTGTGAGCACTGCCATTCTTCCTGAGCATGTGATCCTAGGCCGGTGGTCCGAGAGAGCCCCCTGCTCCCTGTAACACATCTCACGTGGAGTGTGTGCTTGTGTGTACGTCCATCTAACACGTGTATGTGTATCCACCTAACATATGATGTGTATGATGTATGTGTCAATCTAACATGTATGTGTGTCCATCTAACACATGATATGTGTGATGTGTGCAGGTCCATCTAACACGTGATGTGTGTGGGATGTATGTGTCCATCTAACATGTGGGGGAGGTATGCTTTTCCTGTCTATCCTGTACCATTTCTAATTCAAAACCTCAAGGAGAAGTTTGCAGAGGCTGAGGAAGTTTTGCCTTTGAGTCGGAGACCCTGGGGCTGTCGTACCATCATTTGAAAAGCTGGGAATTGCTAAGCGTGCTCCTCTGACCTGAGCTCTTGGGTAGTCAAAAGCAGGAAGCCCAGCTTGTGCTTCTCATGCTAGGGGGTTGCACTGACTCTTGGTGGGAAAGGATCGTCATATACCAAAGAGCAGCCCCAGTTTCCCAGGGCAGCCAAGTCAGGTGGATGGGGAGAATGGTCCTAGACCCTCCCAGCAAAAATTCTTTCTGCTTGAGGTCATCCAGTACAACTTCCTTGAAGAGGTGGTTTTTATATTGAACAACTCCAGGTCAGGGGGTCAAACGATGTCACCCACTCATGAAACCCAATCCTCTGCAAAAATCTCGCACGTAGCATTTTAAAGAACAGTGTCTTTAGAGTCTAATTCTTACTCTGCCCCTTACCAGCTGTATAACCTCTCTGAGCTGTATCTTTAAACGTTGACGACCATATACTGTTGGATTGTGGGTAGGACTCAAAGAATTGCCATTAGTTATGAGACAGATTTTAATTGGGTCAGAGCTTGGCCTAATTAACAATAAACACAAAGGAAATGGTCATGAATTATTACTCTCTTTTCTTGCGGGAGGTAGCTGGCTACTTGGATGAAATCCCCTTTCTTTCTTTCCAATGCTGTGCTTACATCATGCACCCCACAAGATTCAAGATGCTGCCATGTGTGGATTCAGGCTTGCTGCCCCAGAGGCATCACATCACACAGGGTGAGTGGAGACACCTAGCCCGAGAGTCCTGGCTGGGAAGCAGTGGACGAACCCGAATGCATCCTCCTTGCCACACACCTTTTCTGCCCAGAGCTGAGCTCCGGGGTCAGCCAGCAGGTCTGACAGCGGCAGTCACGTGGTGAGCTACCACACTTTGCTATTCTTTCTGGGAAGTCCTGCAGCGCATAAGCAGTATTCATGCTGATCTCCAGGAAACAAGACAATTTCCAAATCTTTCTGAGACCCTTTGACACTCTTATTGGAAATCAAGCCATCTGGGGAAAGGACGGTATAAACTGACTTCCTTTGTGACATCCATACATTTGGTCTCATCGTGATGCAAAGGACTGGTAGCTGGTTTGTACAAATGCAAATTTTACTTCACCAGTCCTCTCCCTCTGCGTATTGTCACAATTATTACCTTCATTACTATTAAAAATGGGGGTCAAGTTAAGTAATAATCATTATCTGATATCTTATTACCTTCCATGCTATATTAAGACTTTATAAAGCCAAGCACATCTATTAGGTATCTTTTTTTAAATATTCTTTTTATTGATTAAGATATTACATATGTGTCCTTGTCCCCACGTTATCCTCGAACTCCCCCGCCCCCACGTTGTCCGTGTCCATTGGTTAGGCCTATATGCCTGCATATAAGTCTTTTGGTTGATCTTTCCCCCTTACCGCCACCCTCCCTTACCCTCCCTCCAAAGCCCGACAGTCCAATCAATGCCTCTCCGTCTCTGGATCAGTCCTT
>NW_006292696.1:7328884-7342720 GCF_000327345.1 Myotis davidii | reverse complement strand
TGAAGCAATGCAAGCCGCTGTGGGGCCTGTGGTCTTCTCTTTGAAGTTCTGGGTCTGTCTGGCCCGGCTGCAGTTAGGTAATTACAGGTTGCAAATGGCCGGGGGAATTAATATGCAAAAGCCTCTACCACAGCCTGGGTGGGGCGGGGTCTCAAGGAATCAAAGGGCGGAGCAAGCAGCTATGGTGGATCCTCAGCCCTGCCCTAAGGAGTCGTGCGTCTCAGTGTCCCGGTAACGGCTGCAAGGACCTCTGAGGGAAAGCCGCCCTCAAGATCGCCCGCTGCCAGACAGTCCAGTTTCTCCCCGTATGAGTCCTGGGTCCCCAGAGACTTCCCGGAACTGGAGTTCAGAGCTGTTGGGAGCTTGTGACTCCCTCTGGATTCAAAAAGACAGCCATGTCCTCAGGTGCCAGACCCTTTCCATGCGCAAGCCTCTGTACCTCTGCACTTTACTTCTGCAGCTCCTCTGGCTCTCAGTGTGCTTTTCTTTCCTTCTAGTTGTAGAATTTACACTCAGCCAGCCTTCCTGTAGTTCTGGATGATGTCCGTTTTGTGTTTTTGATGTATTTTTCAATTGTTGTGGGAGGCAGCAATTTCCCGGTGTTTATCTATGCTGCCATCTTAGTTTCTCCTAGTAGGTATCTTTGAATCAATAGAAAGCCAAACTGTGAATTAATAAACACTCTAAACCAGCAGTTCTCAACCTGTGGGTCGCGACCCCTTTGGTGGTTCAATGACCCTTTCACAGGGATCACCTAAGACCATCCTGTATATCAGATATTTACATTACTATTCATAACAGTAGCAACGTTACAGTTATGAAGTAGCAACAAAAATAATTTTATGGTTGGGTCACAGCATGAGGAACTGTATTTAAAGGGCCAGAAGGTTGAGAACCACTGCTCTAAACAGAATTTGAGGGATGCAATACTATTCTAACTCCCTTTCTACCTCTAAAATCCCCTTTACTCTAGTCCAAGGGTCAGCAAGTTTTTTCTGTAAAAGATCGGCTAGTGATTATTTTAGGCTTGGCAGGCTATCTGGTCTCTGAAGTGACTGCTCCACCTCATCGCTATGGACCTGCAGTTCTCATAAATTATATGTAATTAAACAGGTGTGACTGTATTCCAATAAAGCTTTATTTACCAAAACATGGAACAAGCTTTGTTGGCAGGTGGGGCCATGGTTGGCTGACCCTTATTCTAGTCAAACAAACACCCAAAAATAAAATCTCCAACAAATTTACTTGTACTATCTCTACATAAAGTAAATTCATGATACCAACAATGTGGGAAAAACAGTGATGTTAAAAGATTAAACAGCCCTCCTGTGAATGAGCCATTATTTCTTATTTTTTTCAGATAATATAAATGTAAGTGGTTCCAGACCCTAAGAAATAGGAAAGGCATATAATTGAACTGAAGTTTGAAAAATAGAAAAGTAGTGTTAGTTTAGTTATTGTATTAACTCTTGCAATACAAGTGTACTAGAAAACTATGGCATGCCAGACATCAACAGTGATTAGGCTATCGGAGAGATTTTGGTCGTGTTTTGTTTTATTTGTTTGTTTTAAGATATTCCTGATACTCTGAAAATCAAACTATGAAAAACTTTCCTGTCCTGTTTAGGCCAAAAAGAAGGAAAAAGAAAGAAAGAAAGAAAGAAAGAAAGAAAGAAAGAAAGAAAGAAAGAAAGAAAGAAAGAAAGAAAAGCAATAAAGCAATTCTAATTCTGGCTTTCCATAATGAGAACTCTGAACTATACATGGGAATAATTAAAACCAAAAAAAATTAAAAATAATAAAAAAGCTGATCCGATTAGTGTTGTAACTGGGCACTGACACCATATGACATAATTGGCGCTCGCCTCCAAGCTTCATCCGAAGCCAGCATTCTAAAGCCCTTTCGTAACAGCAATGAACATCTGCTCTAAAGAGTTGCTCTACACCCAGGCGAGAAGAATAGTACTGAAGGGTGTGTTTCCTTAAAGTGCAATAATATGTTATTAAAGTGTCAAATACCTACATGGCAACAGTAATTATATAAACACAGGCTCGAAAACTATAGGAAAAGAGATATACCAATAAAAAATAATAAAATAAAAAAACAGCTAACACAAGAGGCAGCATTCGGTACTGGGATAAGGCATTATTTTTCCTGGGTTGGAGTTTAACATATTTCAAAGAAATAAAGATGACCCTAGTAGTGTTTTTATTACAATTTCTTAGACTTCCTCACTTCAAGCAAGAATTATTTATAAACAAGTGAAAAGCATTACTTTGGGATTTATTCGGAACAACATTATACGGGGGAGCGGGGGGGAGGAGATAGACTCCCAAACTGCCTGAATGTCATCATGTGCTTTCTCCACTTTTTCTAAATTGAGCTCATCCATAAATTTTCAGAAATAACATTTTTAAAACCTAACAACCAATTTTCCAGGCCAGAGAATGCCCTTCTTGTTCTGGCACAACTGTTTGAAGATTTTCCTACTCTCTTCCCAATTGAGAGAGAGAGAGAGAGAGAGAGAGAGAGAGAGAACAGAAAAACGGTGAGAAAACACTCGGATCACAAGGGATTGGCTTAACCAAAACTTCTTCAAAATTGTAATTGTGTGTGGGTTCATGTTGTCTCTAGAGGATGGAGCAAGATGCATTTCATCAAAGTGTTGAAGCCCATTCTGAATGAGGTTGATATACTACATGTGTGTGTCCGAGCGTGCCAGGTCAATCTCTGGGCCTGGCTCCCCCTTCAAGGTTAATGAGACAAACTGGACTCTTGGGGAGGGGGCCATCTCCTCAGCACAGTCAACACTGCCAATTTTTAGTGCTGGAAAGTTTAACTAATGTATGTGGATTCCAGTGCCTAGATTCTCTCAATAAACGGGTTTATCAGCTGAAGTTAAAATGGCAGCTGAAAGTTCCAACTTCCTTTCTTTTTTTTTTCTTTTCCAGTGTCCCCTTGAAAGGAGTGTTCAAGGATGGTAAGGTATAAACCATATTAACATAAAAAGAGTTAACTCTTGCCCTGGCTGGGGAGTTTAGTTGGTTAGAGCTTTGTTCCAATACTGCACAGTTGTGGGTTCGATTCCCAGTCAGGGCACACACAGGAATCAACCAATGAATGCATCAATAAATGGAACAACAAATCAATGTTTCTCTCTCTCTCTCTCCCTTCCTTGCTCTCTCTCAAATCAATCAATAAAAATAAATAAATGAATAGGTAACTAATTAAAAAATACAAAGAATTAACTATTAACTATCTCTAAGACAAACACTTTAGGTCTTGGCCAATGCATTATACTTACTAGTGTAGACATTCCCAAACTTCAAACATGTCCATTTCACTTTCACAATGTTTGTCAAATCAGCTTATCACTTGACTATTAGTTAACATTTTTCTTTAAAATAGCTCTTTTTCCCCAGTTAGATAAAGTTGCATGGAAATAAAATTTTATATGACTGCTATTAACAGAAGACCATTACCACTGGCCATTAAGTAGTTTGCCACAAAAATACACAAGCAAGAAAAACTAAACCATGCTATTAAAATCTAGCTCAATACCTCTGCCTATTCAAGGCTCCTTGCCTGAAGTCTGTTCTCCCTCAAGGAAAGGGTTAAAGAGGTGGTGGAGACAGAAAGCCCCAAAGGAACACTCGCTTCTCCTAGGAATCAGAAAGGGTGACTGAGAACTGAAGGAGGATTACATTTCTCACTACGTAGTTCAAGACCGTTTCATCAACCCTGTCAGAGTATGTCTGTCTTGGACTATCACTGCATCTTACAACCTGGGGAACCCTATTAGCAGTCCATGCTTCTAACTCCAGTGTGGACTTTAGGAAGTGCTTTCACATACTATGTTCTACTTGGTTCTCATGTAGGTAGGACCGTAATGGTGACTTTTATTCTACTGAAAACAAAGTGTAAAACAAGATGTTTTAAGTTCACATAACAAATCAGTGGCAAAGCTTTCTCTAATACTTGGGATTTTATTTTTATTTGAAAAAAAACACTTTGAAGATTATTGATACATTCTCCATTACATCTTGTGTAATAAACTTTGAGGCACCTAACAAGTCTTCGTTTTTTTTAAAATTCATCTTTTCCCGTCAAACCAAAGATACTTACAAACTAGGTTTACTTATTTATGATTCAACACTCAATATTCTGTGTCCACCAAAGCAAAGATTATGATGACCCTCCAAATTCTTTCCATATCAGCATTTTACACAGAAATGAAAATAGCAAAATGAGCAGCTATTAACCACGATGGAGCAGCAGCATTTAGGCTTCTGGACTCCTCCCTGAGCCCATGGGTTTTCAAAGGCAACTTTTACAAAGGGTGGTATCTCTCATCTATGCATCCCAGACAACTAGCTTCTGTCACCGAGAAAGGCTGAAATGGATGGGGTCCTTGCTGCACAGCATATATTACAGGGCAATCGTCTGGTTGTAGAGTAAGATTTTATGAAATTCCCTGAGGTCTCTAAGCTTTGATTCACATTGTGCCTCTCCAGCAATAACAGTTCAACCACTTGGAGCCTCGTTGGCTTTCTTTAGTGGAATGAGTACTGATCGATCACCAATCCAATTTGGTTATCTAGTATTACCAAAATAACTCTGCCAAGTAAAACAGCCAATCCTAGTTCCGATGACGGTAGAATTGGAGTGCTTACAGAGCAGAGGAGATGAACCGTTAACTTGATCAGCTGTATAAACAAAGTTTCTGACCAGTGGAAAATGTTAGCCAACATCCGAGGCAAGGGAAGGGCTGTAGATGAAAAATCAGAGAGGCTGCTAATGGAATATAACATGTCCCCAGACCCAGAGGGGGAAATAAATAGAAGGCTCCTTCCCACGGCTGGTTTAAGGATCAGTAACGAACTTTGAGCTTGATGCGGCATCGGGCTGAAACACAACGGAGGCGTGCATCAGGCGGAGGCATTTTCTCATCTGCCCGTCCTGCTCCTGAAATTGTGTTGTTGATTCTGAGTGTGAGTCATTATATTAGAAAGATGTGTTGTTCATCGCTGGAGCCATATCAGATTTAGCAGGGAGAGTACAAAATGTAATAAACATTTTTCCAAATCCTGTTATTTTAGAGATGTCCAAAAATTGGGAACACTGGGGGAGTTCTAACAAAGTTATTCATATTACATACAGCCATCTCATTCAGTTGGAAAATTCTACAAATCTTAATGATTATACACTTTTGGAATACGTTGTATTGTTATGAAAAGACCAGGTTCCTTTGACTATACATACTTAGCTCACTGGTGGGTAATCATATGGATTTATTAAGAAGTTATTTACAGACAAGACTGTAAGCTCTTGTTTGTGTCACCAGACTCGCACACGGTACCATCACCATAGACATTTAATGAATTAGTATTTGATTAATGATATGGTGGATTGCATATTGACTGGCAAGTCTTTCCTTAGGTTCATGTCAAAGCACCAAATCAAGAGAGGAATTAGACATAACATAATGGCTTCATAGTAGGTGTGAGGATGAGTTTGACCGGAAGCTACTATAGGCACTTCCAAGTATAGCCCTGAGCCATCAATGGCATACTCCACCTGTATGCCAGCTATTGCCCCAACTTTCTCTCTCCCTCTTTTTCTTCTTTCAAGCATTTTTATGGATTCAAAGTCAATGTAGCTCTTCTATTCCCTACCCACTCTTGCTCTTTATTATATAGCTTTAATTAGCTCCTTCTTTAATTTTACTAACTAGATTCTCAACAAAAGATTCTGGAAGCTCACTTAGCAAGAAACAATCCTTTCCTGCTTTGAAAAAGTGGGGAAGAGGCAAAATTGTGTGTTCTCATGCATAAATAATTTTTGTCTTTGCAACACAAGTAAATATGCCTAATTGCATCATGGGTGGAGGGGGGTGGGTTCTTGGACCCAAAATAACACTGATAGCCATGCAGACTGAAACTTATTGAAGTCCAAGTTTTATGACAGGCTCTCATGTGCATAGGTCATCATTTCTTGTTTTGATATAGGAAGTAGCAGAGATAGGAGGACCAGTATGAAAAAGGCTCAGTGAACACCCATGGAAATGGGGGTTGCCTTTGTATCAAATATCCCTTTCCTGAATTCCCTAAAATTCCCTTCCATGGGGCAAGAAGGGGAGATGCTTCCGGTATCTACTTTCTCATTCTGTGTTTATCTCCTTCTACGTTTGAATGTTTAGCTCATTCACTCTAGCTCACTCCCTAGCACTAAAAATATAAGGAACAGAAATTAGTAGAGCAATTTCTATAAGCGATTTAAACATCATTACTCTTCATTTTCATTTTTTAGCTTAAAAACACCATTTGCTCTACCATCTTAGAGACTGATGAGACAAAGCAAACTACAACATTACTTTGGCTTCCCCTGACTCTCATTTTCCTTTGACAATAAACCTGGTGCAACCGAAGCCTGCTGTGATTTCTGCTGGGTGTTCACTGTGGCTGGGTGCAGGTGACGCCGAGCTACCTAGACTCAGATCCTTTAAGAATAGTGGTTCTCACCCTGGGGCGAGATACTTGGCAATGTCTGGAGACAGTTTTGGTTGTCACAACTGGGGTGCAATGCTACTCGCATCTAGTGGGTGGAAACCAAGTATGCTGCTGCTCAACACCCTCCAATGCACAGGCCTGTCCCCCACAGCAGGGAATGGTCCTGCCCCCAAGTCAACAGCAACACTAGACTGACAAATCCTGTTTTAACAATATTTTCTTCAGGAGCAAATACATTCTCCAGGCCCTGGGTGTAGCCATAGATTCTTTGTGTGCAGAAATAGGTTCTAATAAGCAGGTTCTTCTTAAAGCTTACAAATCAAAGTTTATATCCTCTGCCATTAGTGTCTAAAATTTCTACCAGTGGTCACTCCTTTCATATATGAAACCCTTTATAAAATTCCAGTAGTAAGTCATTCATTTATTCCAGTAGTAGGGCATTCATTTATTCACACATTAGGCATTTATTAAGTGCCTACTCTGTGCTGGTCAGTGTTATCCAGGAAGAGTCACCTATCATCTTGTGAACTCATTTGCCCTCTCGCCCTTTTGCTCAGGAGACTCATTAACTATCATTAAATCAAATCGGGAGTTAAAACAGCTTAGAGCAGCCAGCGTGAGGCCCATGGGAGAAGCAGCTTGACTGCAAATACATGCATGAAACAGGGACCGTCTATCCTTTTGGTCGGTACCATCACTAGTCTTGGGTCAGAAGAATCCTGCCCCAGGCCCTGAGCTTTAAGAGGTGCCTCCCTAAACCTTGCCCACAGAGTCATGAGAATGTGCCCTTCTGGAGTCTATACCACACCTCCTTCTAGATACTCCAGAACCGAGAACCTTGCAATTTCCTACCCACGTTACTCTGAGCCCACCTTCAGAACCTAAGCAGGCTTGTTCTAGTCTGTTCTACTCTGGAACCTTACACAAGTTCCCCCCTCAACACACACACACACACACACACACACACACACACACACACCCGGTGTGGGACAGCACCCAGCATTGGGTGTATGAAAAGAAGGGCGGAACTGGGTGGGGATCAGGCACCGTGGGTCACTTCTCCTTGTTGTCCATGTTCTGATGTTAATTCCAAGGAGCCCAAGAAGTCCAAGTTAGGAGGATGTACCATAGGGTGTTATGAAGATGTATTTGTCAAATTAGGAGAAGAGAGTATTTTGATAGTTACCTAAAGATATAACTTAAATATTGGGACATATGGTACATAGATCTCCATTTTTCACTCTTGCCCTAGGTCAAGGACGGACTTGATTTGAGGGGGAAAGGCACTATTTATTTTATCTGTGCAGAACACATCAGGATCCAGGGCCTACCTCTCCCCAGGGGAGCCACATGGACTGCTCCAGAAACCACAGTTTCAGCTACTCTCCAGAACATTGCCAATCTCTTGTGCACTTTATTCTGTGTAGCCTCAGTGAAGAGTCAGCCCGTCTGAAACAGCACTTTTTGATGACGGGGCAACAGAGGAACAAATTGAAAATCATGTCCTCATCATTAGTTGGCTGAGTCAGAGCTAACAGAAGGAAAGAACCAGAACACAGGCAGAAAGTTCTCCCCTGGCATCGGAATAGAGAGACGGGTCCAGAGAAAAGATGCTACTCCGGGAAGGGGGCTACTCTGAGCAGCTATGTGACAGACTCGGACGCTTAATGAAAAGGGAGAGGAAGGGTGCTGGGAGGAGGGCTGAGCTCCCAACAAAAATAAAAAGGGAAAACACCAGACTACCTTCCTTACCTCCCATTCTGCTCATTGTGTCAGAGGGGGTTCAAAAGAGCTAGAGCACTTAACTTCTAGTTCCATTTAGTAGCAATTCTGGCATTGTGTGAGCTCCTTAACATGGCCTCTGAGAAATGGGATCTCCCTTGTCCCAACTCTCTCCTGAGGTCCTGAGAAGGGGGAAGAACCTCCAAGGATGCTATGCTTGCATCCTTCTGGCAAAAATGCCCAGGACACCTCTCATTTCTTTCCTCTGAAAGGAGGCACCAAGGTAGCTCCAGGGAGAGGGTGCCACACAGTGGTGTCCCCAGATCCTGTCCACTGTCACTCAGATGAAAGGTGCAGGCCAGGGTGGGAGCGGTGGGAAAGAGGGCCTTTGTTTAAAATGAACAAAGGCTGAGTCACAGTCATTTGGGGACCTCTTCTCTACGAACTGACTGATGCCCAGAGGCTGGCGATTACGGGAGCCCTCTCTGACCCAGGGACCCTGACAGGTCCCTCGCTCCAGGCTCCCAGTTTCCAGGGAAGTTCTGGAGTCAACGGCATAGCCAGCCAAAGGCAGGGCTTGGCTGCCTGTGTGATTAATTGCCTTTGTTTCCTCACAAAGGGAGTGGACCCACTGACAATCACCTCAGTAGGAGGGGAGGGGAGTGGCCTCATCTAGGAGGCTCCCCTTCCTCCCACAAGTCCAGGGTGTGCCTGGGAATGAGATTCTGTGCTTAGCTCAAAAAAAAAAAGGTATCTTTCCAAATGAAAATTATACAGCTCAGAAAGTTAGTCATTAATGTAATGGTCTGAATCTACAATGAGAAAAAGATGGAAGTTGACATGGTTTTTATCTTTGATACAGCTTCTGAAGTTGAGAAGTAATTACGTATGTTAATATTACATTCATCTGATAGTGAATTTTTTTATGACTTCCGTAATGAATCTTCCCTTTTCCCCTCTCTGCTCACAGTGCAGGCAAATAGTCCTGTCATTGATCAGGGGGGGTTCCCAAAGGACACAGGAGTCAGAAAGATCTGAGTTTGAAATTAGGCTGATGCTTGACATTAGGCATTTAGGAAATCAACAACACAAATAATCACTACAAGAATGTCTGTTGCAGATGTGGTATTGGACCAGGAACTACACAAAGGTTTCACACACGCTATTTCATTGAATCCTTGTGAAACTCTATGTGATGAGAACTATCCTTATGTTCATTTTAGAGATGAGGAAACTGAGGCTCTCTGTTTAGATGCTGAGGCCCCCGGCCAAGGCTGCTTATGCCCAGCAGACTGGCCTCTGAGGACACCATTCCCTGCCACCTCTGTGCTGAGGGAGCTGGTGGTAAAGGCGGAAGTGGGATGCATGAGTGAGTGGGTGGGAATAATAACTCTCACTGCCTCACAAATCAAACTACTTTCTCCATCACCCACCTTATATCTTAATAGGCTAGGGCTGCCTCATATCCCCACTTTCTTCCCTCCCTGTGACATCCCCCGCCCCGAGGACCAAGTAACTGAAAGCATCAGAAATGCAATAACAAAACTGTCTCTGCCCTTCGCTCCTCAGCAGAACCCAGCAGTCCCAGAGCGCTGCAGAGAATTACAGAAGCAAGGAGCCGCAGCCACTGCCCTTCGGCTTAAAATACAGACACACTTGAGAGACACCACATACAAATCACAAAGAGCCAGGCTACAGGCCTCACTGTTTCAACCCCCGCACACCGGGGGCTCTGAGATGCAGGTTGCATTCCTGGAAGATGTCTGAGTGCCTGCCCTTTGATATTGGATAATAACAATAGAGTTATGAAGATTGGATATGGTTACGTGTAATCAAATTCTCAGAGCAGCGTCCGGAGGTGTTTAAGATCGTCCATATTATCACCGTCACTGTTATTGGGTTTTGAGGCTGAGGAGCATTTAACCAATGGAGAGGAAGACGATCTTTCAGGGAGATAAAGCAGAGGAAGTAAAGACATATAAGCATTTGTGAGAGGATGCCTATAGCAAGTGATTCATTCGTTCATTGGACTAATTTACCCTTTCATCTAACAAGTACTTACTGAGCATCTACTATACGCCAGTCATTGTGCTAAGCACTGAACAGGAAGATAAAACAATGAAGAGTTCTTCTCTCAAAGAGTCTGTCCTGGCAAGACAGACATTAAATAAATTCACCTGATTAGCTAATATGTGATTATAAATTGTGATTGATAAGTGCTATGAAGGGAAATAACTTGGGTTTATGAGATAACATCACAAGGAAACAATTTATAATGGGTGGGTGTTTGGGTAAGTCAAGGTTGACGTTCTTGAGCAGGGCATTTAGGAGCTGAAAATTGCAGGGAGAGCAGGAGTCAGTGGGGCAATGAACTGGGGAAAGTGCTGGAGGCTTAGAACAACCCTTTGCACAGTTGTTAGGTCAGGACGGCAGGGCCACCGGAGGCTGGGGAGGGAGAGGCCAGCCTGGGCTTCACTCTCAGCAAGCGAGGCTCAGACACCCCTCCAGGCTCCGCGTCTCCTCAGCCTTCCCAGTCCAGCTTCTTACCCCCAAAGCAGCTGCCTTTGTCACACCAAGGCTCTGTGGATTCGGTCTTCTCTCCCATCTTCTCTCTCATGGTCTTTCACATACTTATCGGGCCCGACGGAACACAAACTCCCTCAGCCAGATGCCGACTTCTCCACTGATTTGAATGTAAGATCGCCAACTGAACAAAGAAGTGCTGGGCAGGGCCAGCTCCCATCAGATTTCTGCAGACGCATTCCTAGTTCTCATTGACTCGGCTTGGCACCGGAGACGCTGACCTGCGTTTGGTATTGATCTTTGATTGCCAGCCCTGACCAATACTGCCGCCAAGTCTCCTTCCTGGGACTAATGAGCAGGAAGCAGATGTGTCCATGGATAAGGGAGCCAAACAGTTAAAGAAATGATCCTATACCATTCTCAACTGTCCCATGCAAAGGCAAGAGTCACCCCCCAAATTCTCTATTTATAAATCTGGGTTTTCTTTACAAGCAATTTGGAAACATCTCTCTCTCTCTCTCTCTCTCTCTCTCTCTCTCTCTCTCTCGATTATAAAAGCCCCAAACCCTTACAATCAATGGGTAGTGGATCTAAGGCCTTAGTGACACAGTTGCCTGTAAACACACATGAAAGAAGGAGCTGTAACAAGGGTGGTTGCTCTGCCCTGAAGGGTGTGGAGTGGCTCAGTGGTGGGGGGTGGGGCTGCTGCAGAGATTGAGAAACCTCTAGGGCTCCAAACAGCAACACCACAACCTTTCACTCCAGACCACAGAGATACATCTGTATTACTTTTTCTTTTTTTAATTGTACAAGAAATGCCTGAATACATCTTTGTCTTAAAAGATTTGGACAATCAGGAGTAGTCAGAGTTAAATGTGGAATTACCTCCTTTCTGCCATCAGCCCCACGCCTACCTGGGGAAGACCGAGCTCAATGCCTTTCTATGCGTTGTCTTACTTACAGGTTACATAGTCAAGGGTGTCGTGAATAAAGGTGCCTTTCCTAGTTAATATGTCTGGGAGAGTTGACCTGCAAATATGTGGAGAGTGATCAAGTGCTTTGCAATGGCTGCGTGGAATAGACGGGAACGCCCAAGTGCTGAGACCAGACTTGGGCAGAGACAAGAGCAGAGCCAAGGGAAGGGGTCAGGACTTTGCCCCTGAGTGACAAGAATCCATGTTCTTTATATTTATTTATGTCTTTAGCAGACCAAGCTGCATTAGAATAACAATAGGTCCATTTTCATCTGTGAGCCAAGAGCTCCCCATACACTATTGTTGAAACATGATCACCCTACAAGATAAGGACTATGTTTATTCCCATTTTACAGATGGCGAGGTCGAGTAACTTGCTGGAGGTCACACAGTGAGAGAGCGACAGAGACATTAACCTCAGGTAAGTCTTCCCAGGCTCCCTGCTCATCATGCTCCTGACCACCGCACTTTACCCCTGCTCTGCAATCATCCAGGTCATGAGGGCTGTTTTAAAAAGTGGCTTTTCATGTCAGTCCCCAAAGCCTGTTTGGAGCAGGTGAACCGTGTCTGTTGGAAGCCCCAACCTGACTGGTTTATTTCCCAGGCAGCGTGGCCCTGAGTCCTTGGCATTCTGCAAACAGGCGTATTCCCGCGACGTCCCTGTGGCCTTCTGTTGCTGTGACCCTGCAGAGAGATGCCCAGCCAGCCAGCTCCAGGCAGGCGGCTCTGTGGGCTCTGTCGCTGGGAAGGGTGATCTGAGACCAGGGGGTGGCGGTCAGCATGCGGATGACGAGGTAACCCGCAGGCAAACACAGTTATTGGGAACTGCACTCATTAGAATACTGTAATTGGTTCCCGCAGGGCATGCGAGGTTAGTGACTCAGAGGAGATGGTGGAGGAGGGCGAGGGGGGTACACTGCCTGGATTTTGTTTCCTTTTTTACCTTTTCTCCTCCAGGAGGGACTTCAACCAGCCTGGCTCACAGCGGGGCTGCGGGGTGCCCTGCTAATGGTGGAGTGGAATCCTGGTGACTCAGGCTCACCTCTGCATCCTCTGGCTCCCCTGAGAGAGCTCTCCTCTCTCCTTGCCCCTCAGCAGGAGCCTGGGGGGCTTCCGTAGGCCTCTGTTGCCAGGGAAGAAAGCTACAGAGTAACGAATTTAAAGAAAGGTGTTGGAAATGATGTAGGCCCCTCATAGACTGAGTGTAGAGACATGATTGTTCTAAGAACCTAACAAAAAGGGCCATGCTTAACCCAGTTATGACCCCAATGGGGAACCTGCAGGCGTTAGTGAAATTATAAGTCACCATCTAGATACCAGATAACATTTTTTTCCTTTAAAAAAAAGCATATATTTGTACTGATTTCAGAGAGCAAGGGAGAGGGGGAGATAGAAACATCAATGATGAGAGAGAATCATTGATGGGCTACCTCCTGCATGCTCCCCACTGGGGATGGAACCCACAACAAGGGCACGTGCCCTAACCGGGAATCGAACCATGATCTCCTGGTTCATAGGTCTACACTCAAGCATGGAGCCATGCCAGCTGGGCCAGATAACATTTCTTTGCCACTCATAAGCTGGACGCTGCTGTCGGGGTAGGTGTACCCACTCCTCAGGATGAAGAAAGAAGGGGAGGTGACTTCCCACCCTGAACTGCGTTAGCATTAGTAGGTCAACACAAAGTATGATCTCTTGACACCAGATTCGGCACTCCCAGTATACCCTACCTGCCTTTCTGAAAAACTTGGTAGAGGGGATGATGAATTTTATACTCGGAAGTGAGGAAATTTCACGGGAGCTGGAAATGTTCTACATCTTGATCTGGGTTTTAACCAGTTAACTGCCACGATATTTTGAATTTAATGAAAAAAGGTCCGCCGTTTGCATCTATAGACACTTATGGCATACAAATGGTTAAGCACAGAAAATTTTAACAAGCCACACACTTAAAACTGGTGCATGTTGTACTGCATGCACTCAGTTTCAGAAAGTAAAAATAATAATAATAATAATAATAATAATAATAATAATAATAACTGTTGTAAAAAACATAGGTCCCCAAATTTTTATCTATAGACTAATATTTTCCTGACACTCTCTCTAT
>NW_006292696.1:7326573-7328826 GCF_000327345.1 Myotis davidii | reverse complement strand
TTATTAAGGGCTAAATTAAGACAAGCTTCTTAAAGAAAATCTACCTTGATGACCAAGCCACATTGATCGAGGCTTTGTGAGACCCCCGAGGCAGGTCTAGGATTATGGGACCTGAGGCTTATACAAGATGGGAATCCTTTGTGAGATAAAGAACACAAAACTATGAATACAAAATTAGGTTATGAAAAAGGGACTGGAGGTTTCAAGCCCTTTCTATCCTGTTCTCTCTTTCAGCTGTTTATCAGAAATGTTTATAAGAAACTGCTGCCTGTTTGCAACTCCGCTTCTCCTCTGCACCCATGACTCACATCAGCTCCCAACCACCCCCAGGACCCATACAGGTGAGTCAAGTGAGAGGAGCTTTGTCCCATTTCGGTAGGTCGGTTTCAGGTCAGCACATACGTGTGAGCATTTCAGCCCAGCCTAGTTTGAGTTGAAACTTGTTTGTTTCATTGCACACACGGCCGGCCACCCCAGTTGGACTGTGAAATCCCACAGTGCAAAACCACCATTTCCCAGCACATTCATGTCTTTCACGGGACAGGCTCTCCATCGTGTTGAAGTGAGTGTTTGGGGGAGGGAAAGGGACTCCCAGAGACAGGTGGGAGTGATAGCGGAGAATAAGTCATTACTTGGATTAAGTGGATTCTTTCCATGCCCTCACTACCCAGGTCCTGAATATTCGCCCAGCCCTAGACTGAGCCAAACATCTTTTAAAAATTGGTTTGACTAACAAGTAACCTCGGGCCATTGGAAAAGTAAGAGATGGTCTGGCATGGCTCAGACAGGTACAGTCATTTCTCTAGACTGACAGGAAGGATTCGACAGAGCAGAGGGTGAAGAGGAAATCATGGCAAGATGAAAGAAGGAAGAGAAAGAGGAAGAAAGAAGACGAGGAAGAGAGGAAGGGGCTTATAAAAACAAAAAAAGTAGGAGATTAATGGAAAAAGAATACTTAATAACCCTCTCTTGGGCTCACTGTCTTTTTTTTTTTTTTTTTTGAGGCTGCTGTATTAAATTAAAGTCATACATAGGTTTCAAAGAAAATCACATTTCTGCAGTCTGGCGAGCCCACCTGACAATGCACGCTAACAGAATTGTAAATGTAAAGGGTAATGCTTGTCAGTGCCTGACAGTTCTAAATGGCCTTTTAGTTCAGTACGCGGAGCTGTCATAAAAAAACATAAAAATGCATATGCAGACAGCTGAAACTGCTATGCACATCATTACTGCAAATGGTATAAGTGTCCTGAACAAAAGGCCTCCCCGTTTAAGGACATGCATAAGACATTTCTCTGCCTCCAGCTTTAAAACAAAGTGCTGTCAAGAAAACAAGAGTCCCCGTGCCAGAACTGAGGTTTCTCTGTCAATCAGCGAGGTGCTACATTTGTACATATTTTTCTGACCCTGCATATGAGAAGAGCATTCTTCACAGATGTGTATTTAACTTCTGGCAGACACATCTGTTTCTTTTGCATTTTCATTGTTATTTCTTTATCATTATTCTAACAGACTGCTGCGGAAGGGTCTTTTAATGCGTCCTTCTTCCTCCCCCATCTTTACTTTTTTCCTCCCATTTCCTCCATCTCCTTTTCTTTTTTTCTTTGTAATTCAGGAAGGCCAAAAGAACCCAAGCTCAGGCCTGTGGTGATCGAATTGGTGGCAATGTTTTCCTTTCCTTCCCTAAGCGATGATATTATCTGTCCTTGAAGACTGAAAGTTGCTTGAGGGCAAAGGCAATTTTTACCACGGAACTTTTCTGAAACCTAGTTCCGTATCAGAATCACATGAAGAACTTTGTAAAATTCTCATTTCCTGTGATCCCCCTAATGATGCTCCATATCAGAGCCTCTGGGGCATTTGTATTTTTAACAAGCACCCTGGGGGCTACCACATGCTCATTCCTCCAAGCACACATCAGACCAACATGCACTGGGCACCTACCCCATGGCAGCCACTGTTCTAAGCACTGGGGACATACACATGAACAAAAAGACCAATGACCCAACCTCAAACAGCTTGCATTCTATTTTGTGGAGACAGGCCAATAAATGTCTATTTCGTGGAGACAGGCCAATAAATGGGAAGGGGGGGTCCCTCAGCCTGGCCTGTGCCCTCTCGCAGTCTGGGACCCCTCGGGAGATAACGCCTTGCTGGCTTAGGCCTGCTCCCGGGTGGCAGAGTGCAGGCCCAATCCCTAAGTGCAGCCCCTGGTCGGGCTCAGAGCAGGGTCGATTGGGGAGTTGGGGCGCT
>NW_006292696.1:7312409-7326196 GCF_000327345.1 Myotis davidii | reverse complement strand
AACTGCAGGCTCAGAGCAAAGGCAGGCGGGGAATGTTGGAGTCCTCCGTCACTGAAGCAAGCAAGCCTCATGTTCAGTTTAAGCTGCCTGGCTGCCGGCCGCCATCTTGGCTGGAAGTTAATTTGCATATCTCGCTGATTAGCCAATGGGAAGGGTAGCGGTCATACGCCAATTACCAGTTTCTCTTTTATTAGATAAGGACTAGAGGCCTGGTGCACAAAATTTGTACACAAGGAAAGGGGGTGTCCCTCAGCCTGGCCTGCATCCTCTCAGAATCCGAGACCCTTCGGGGGATGTCCAACTGCCGGATCGGGCCTAAACTGGCAGTCAGACATCCCTCTTGCAATCCGGGACCACTGGCTCCTAAGCGCTCGCCTGCCTGATCGCCTCTAACTACTTTGTCTTCCTGCCTGATCGTCCCTAACTGCTTGCTTTCCTGCCTGATTACCCCTAACCACTCCACCTGCCTGCCTGATTGCCCATAACTGCTTGCCTGCCTGATCACCCCTAATAACTCTGTCTGCCTGCCTGATCACCCCTAACCGCCTCTGCCTTGGCCCCTACTGCCATGGCTTCATCCAGAAGGATGTCTGGAATGATGTCCGGAAGGTCGTTCAGCTGTCTGGTCTAATTAACATATTACACTTTTATTATTATAGATGTTGGGTACAGAGGGTGACAAATATCCAAATAACATGAAACAGCGCAAGGGAGCAGGCACTGGCATGGACCAGAGTGGAGAGTTGACGTGTGGAGGCCGGGAAGTTCTCTCTGAGGAGCTGACATGATCTGAGACTAGAGTGATGAGAACTCAGCCATGAGAAGATGTAGGGAGGAACATCACCTCATTTATTCTTTCAACAGCATGGAAATTATGATCATGAACTTAGGATTGAAGAAACTGATGCTTAGAGAAATTAATGACTTGCCCCAAATTACACAGCTAGTCGGTAGCCAAACTGAGATTCACACCCCTGTTCCAAGCCAGATGCAGATGAGTCAACTCCAAGCCTCACTCCTGCTTCCACACCTATCCAAATCCTGACATTGGAGTCAACCTGAAGTACAACCTTTCCTTCCATCACCTAAGATGAATCCATCAATGCATTTAGCCAATGCCTACCCATCCAGGATAAATAAAGGACAAATTCCAATACAGCCCTGTGTGGGACATTACAACAGTTTCCCTAATAAAGCTCAACTTAAACACCAGCATTTCTGAATTCTTCAGATTTGGGCCACAAAATCCCATTTCCAATCAGGTGGCATATATGGCATAGG
Source organism: Myotis davidii (assembly GCF_000327345.1). Taxonomy (NCBI): domain Eukaryota; kingdom Metazoa; phylum Chordata; class Mammalia; order Chiroptera; family Vespertilionidae; genus Myotis; species Myotis davidii. The sequence goes on along the minus strand of NW_006292696.1, from coordinate 7,324,915 downwards.
TTTTAGAAGACTCTGGGCATTTTAGGCCAGAAACTATGTTTGACAACTGTACTGTTTCTGGCTTCTTCCTAGTGACACACTTCAATCCTTTTCATGAGTTCCTAAGTTTTTACTTGAAGTTGTAAAACCTCCAGTGGAATTTCAAAGAGAGATAAAATAGTGATTTCCCCCTAATGACAACTCTGTTGCTGGAGATAAACCAACCTGAGGACAGGATTTGGAAGACAATATAACCAACTGTCTGGAAGTATGGGCCTTGGAGTCAGAGACCTTCTAGCTGTGATAGTGGACAAACCATGAAGCCTTGGCTCAGTCACCTTAGAAATGGTGATGTTAAGTTCTGGCCAGTGTACTCAGTGGTTAGAGTGTCAGCCACCCACTGAAGGGTCACAGGTTCAATTACTGGTCAGGGGCATGTGCCTGAGTTGCAGGTTCAATCCATGGCCCTGGTCAGGGTGCATGCAGAAGGCAACCCATCGATGTGTCTTTCACCTTGATGTTTCTCTCTCTCTCCCTCCACTCTTTCTCCCTTCCACTTTCTCCAAATCAATGGAAAAAATATCGTTGGGTGATGATCAACATAAACAAACAAACAATGATGATAAAATTTACATGAGAGTTACTGTGAGGATTAAATGAGATGAAGCATGCATGATACTTAATAGAGTATGATGTATAGGAGACACAATAAATGTTACCAGTTGTTACTACTATAATTGTTATTTCCCATTGCATTATAGGATAAGAACATCCCTGTTCCCCTTACCCGGAAAGACATAGAAAGTACAACCTCTCCCACGGCCAACATGTTCAGTTACCTGCCGGGGCCCTCTCTCAGGAAGGCATCATTTTTTACACTACACTTTCTCTACTGTGTTTTCTTCTCATAGAACTTAAGCCTTCTAGCTAGTATAAAAAATAATGCTCTCCTGCTCCATCTCCTGGGATTTCACTCTTGCTAAGAGCAATTGCTTTTTATTGAATGTACAATTTCATTGCTATGGAAAATAGATTGTGATTAATGAGACCCTGTGACCAAGGTTACTTGGGACAGGCTTGCACTAGTTAGCATGCTGTCCTTCCTGACTTTTCACGGTGCCAAAGTTGGCTGCAGCAGGGACTGCAATAACTACTCTGTTAGTGACTTTGGGAGGGGATGTAGTCAATACAAGTAACTACTTTGTTGTGTGGAGTTGTAAAAATATTTAGAAACGAAATATCCTGAAAGGTTTAATGTGATAGAATATATCATTTTTAATTGCATAAAGAAAAAAATTTAATAAGATAAATGTAAATTTATAAAATTTACCATACAGATGGGATGGGTTCATATGAGAAATTTGCAAATTATAACTATTTGAAAAAAGTTTGCCTAGCCGGTGTTGCTCAGTGGTTGAGTGCCGACCTATGAACCAGGAGGTCAAGATTTGATTCCCTGTCAGGGCACACTTTAGAGTCAAAAGGGACATCAGAAGTCATCAGTACAATCCTCTTTGCTGGGAGAAATCCACCCCATGGTATTTCCACAGTTGGTCTGAATTAATTACCTCACATGATGATAGGCTCACTATCTTCAGAGGCAGCTCTATTGGACATGTTCTCCACTGTAATCTGAAATCTAAACCTGCCTCTTTGCAACTTTTATCTTGGCCTTTTTAGAACAGTGAAGAAAACTATCCCATTTTCTCATAAAATGTTAGAGTTAAAAAGAGGCTTAGAGATCTCATTACTGGAGTTTGTCAATTTGAAGCTAAGAAATGAATACTTGGTATGCAGTCCACCAGATTTTCCAGAGAGCGATTCTGACAAAAGCTTTCCTGAAATTCAGATCAATGTGATTTATGACCCATGTGGTAATATTTTTTTTAAAAAAAGGAAATCAGTTAGTCTTTTCTACTTCATTTTTAGTGAACCAATGTTTGCTCTCACAATTCGCCACATTCTTTGCTCAGGCCTCAAAGCTTCTCTAGTCAACAGCCTGTCCTAGAATTATGGTCAAGTGTAGTTAAAATTAAGTTCCTGACTATAGTTCCCAGAATTTGCTATTTAAAAAACAATTTATTAAAAATGTTTATTTGCCTCTAGCATTCTGGCATGGAGCTCATTCCTGAAACAGTCTCAAATATTACAAACAGCCTTGGTTAACAACGTAATATGAGATCCATGTCCACACCCACACCCATGATCTCCTCCCCTCCCCCTTCCCCAGCAGTCTGGGAGAAATAAATATCTCTTCTCACTCAGAGAACTTCAGTTCATTGGTCATTTTTCTTTTCACCTGCTGAACTGAAGCAGGTCCTTCCTCTTCTTCTTTAATGACCCACACTTGAACCTGACGACAGGCCCTCTTGTTTACTCAAGAGTCTGGTACCAGGCAGACCCTACCATAGAGCCCCGCCCCCCTCCAGGTGTGTAATAGGAAGTATGAGATGCAGAGACAAGGATTTCTGCAGAGTCCTGAGTTCTGGTCTCAGCTGTCCGGTAATGTCCTCTGACCCTTGGGCAGTTATGGAACCATTTTCTGATGCTATTAATCTAAAAATTAGAGCTAATACTACCTTCCCCACTGAATTCACGGGATGGCTGGGAAAATACTAAGGAAAAAAAATATATAAAGTGCTTCCTTGATGGATAAGGTTTAAATAACTTTACAGTTTAGACCTTAGGCTTGGGCTGTGCCCACTGGCCTTCCCCATTCTCTGCCTTGATTTCCATGATGCTGCATTCAATTTGCCCACCCAGATATTTCCAACCTCAATCTGCTCCCACCTTCTTGGCCCCCAGAACTTCCCCAATTACTGACTGATCCCTTATCCCAACACACTGGCCTGTGCTTTCTCAGCAAGATGATAATTGACTAATTGGGAAAACAATCCAAACTTGTGATGAAATGGGTCATACTGTGCTCCCTCTCCAGGCAACACATAGCAATCCCTGGACCACCGTGGAAGTTACGTTCCTAGAGATACCAGAGTTGACAAAACCATGCTCAGCAAAGCCAAGGTCTTCTCACAAAGAGGAGATTGAAGGAAAGTAGCACTACAAATAAATGTTTTTATATATATATTTGAAATACAAAACCAAAAGGCTTCTATAAGGCATTTACATCAGACCACATTCATCTATGTTTTAAACCTTTTTCCAGTGTTTAGGAAATATTGCTGTTACCTTCAAAAGTAGATTCTGTCTCTTGTTTTCTATTACACAAACTCTAGATTTTTCTAAAATTATAGTCACAAGCCTGACTGGTATGGCTCAGTGGTTGAGCATCAACCTATGAACCAGGAGGTCATGGTTCAATTCCCAGTCAGGGCACATGCTGGGGTTGCAGTCTCCATCCCAGTGTGGGGCATGCAGGAGGTAGTCAACCTATGATTCTCATCAACATTGATGTTTCTATCTCCCTTTTCCTCTCTGAAATCAATAAAAATGTATTTTAAAATATGAAAGTAAATAAATAAAATAAAAATTAGAGACACAAATTTAAGCCATTTTATTGTATCTGCCTCAAGGGTTGTTTTTTCTCACACTATTTAAAAACTTTTTAATTTGAATGCCTTTAGACAGGGCATGTTCTTTCCTAATTGCCATTGTCCACACCACTCTCTATTGTTCACCCCTGCTCACATCTGTATGTTAGCATAAAGAATACAGAGTAGGAATCAGAAACTCTAGGTGCTAGTTCAACTAAGACATACATTAAAAGTAAAATGTTATTCCATCTGTCCCATATGCTAGCATTATAGTCTTGGTCGCATCACTTCTCTCTAAGCCTCAGTTTCTTCTTCTGAATAATGGAAGTACCACGATCTTCTCTCCAAGATTGATGGGAGGGTCACATAAAACAGAGATTCATATGGGATTCATATATTTTAAAGGGTACTATAAGTGTATATAATATTTTTAAGTAACTGCTCCTGTCCAGCACAAGACACTTCTCTTTCTCTCTCTCTCTCTCTCTCTCTCTCTCTCTCTCTCTCTTTCTCTCCTTTTCTCTTCCTGTTCTCCTCATCCAACTACCGCTCTCGCGCTCTCTCCCTCTCTCTCCCTCTCTCTCCCTTCCATTACCATCTGCCAACCAAACTCTGCAAGTTGAAGAAATATAGGAGAGCACGATAAAGGGTCATTTACCTTGGTAGTTAATGCCCTATATGGATTCTGTTTATACAGGACTGTCTACAATTTTTCAGTCTAGAAATTACTCCGCACAGTTGCTTAATGGCCCTTTTATCTTCTCTTTAATCACATCTAGGACTTCTCACCATCCCCCCCATTAAAGTTCCCATTTGTCTCTTTGATCATCCTCCTGATCCTTATTTGTATGCAGAACTGTCCATGACACGTGCTGTATCTCTGGGCTAGCTGATAGCAATCGAGGCCAAATGTACCAAACAGCCAAGCAAAAGGTAGGAAAAGCATATTATCCTAAACCACATAAAGCATGCATGCTTGTATGTGCTTGAGCATGCATACAGGCATAGAACGACAACAAAAATGGCACATGCGATGCTATGTTGGGGATACTTTCACTAGAGTAGTCGCTCCCAATCTGGCCTCAGGAACTTTAAAAATAGATACACATACTTGAACTCTGACAGCAGAGATTCTGATGTAGTTTGTCAAGGGAACGTCCAGACAGAAGGTACTGCTTTGTTTCAGAAAGCTCCTCTTCCGCAGTCATGTAGTGAGTAACCAGTATTGAGAACATGATAATAGGACAAATCTTAGAACTTCTCTTGTCTTATATGCAACTGAGTCTTTCTGAGTGTTGATCAATGAACATTCTTATCTTTTTAAAAAACACAGACATTCTCCCCTAAAATTACACGTATTCATGATCTGCTCCTCTAACAATTCCGCTCCCAGGAAACAGTCTTAAAGAAATGCAACTCCACTGTGTAAACACAGAAATGCAAAGCGACACTGTGAGTAACCATTAGAAGCTACCCAAGTGCTCATCCATAGAGAATTGGTTTAAAAGTAAGAAATGAATAAGGCACAGCCAATGCAATGAAACATTATACAGCCCTTAAACAGAATGGTCAAAATCTGGAAGTCTACCCTGAGAAAAAAAATTTAAATTAAAAAAACACAAACAAGTTGTAGAATAAAACATATGTAAGATATATTTTTGGATCAAACTCTCACCCTCAAACGGATGACTAACACAAATTATAGAATCTCAATAAGCGGTTCTTGGACAGAAAAAGTTCTACACCTACAAACATCAAACTATCTCTTAGGAATGAGACGAGATGGGAGGAAGGGGAGACTTCTACTTTTCACTTGATATTCCTCTTTATTATTTAAATGTTTATAAATGGGCTACATTATGTTTATAATTTTTTAAACAGAGGAAAAATAGTTGCCAGTGACACCCACTCCTCTCACACACATTGCCTTCCAGCTCGAATGCTCATCTGGCTGTTTAAATAAAAATGATGGATGCTCCACTGGCTGAATTTCTCTGCAGATCAAAAACACCCTGCATCTTTTCCATTCAGCATTCCATTAAAGTGTCCCCGAGCCAAGTCCTGTGTGTGGGAAAGTGTGTCCTGGTGTGTGTGGATCCTGCTGTAGTTACAACGGCCCCTCCCCTTGGTAACAATTTAACACCCACACGCATCCTCAGGAAGGTCAAAAGGGAAAGGCAAGAATGAAAAAACATGCTTTAGAAATGTGAACTAGCTCCCATTTCCAAAATTATTTCCCCCCACATTGCAAAACGACATCATGCGTGCTGCTAGGAGTGTCTGGTGGCTTTAATGAAATGAGTGGTGATATCGTCCACAGAAAAAGAGGGGAGCTGGCAGCATGCTTTTCATCGGAAATGAGGCACTATGCTGGAAACGGCATCAGAGTTTTACAACGCGAATTTAAAAGTCATCAGGCTTAATGCTGGACCCTTTCCAGAACTCATACAGGAGGTGTTGTGGCCATTTTGAAATGTTAGAGTCCTAAGGAAAGAAAAATCATGGAATTTCCATTATACATGGAAAATCAGCACCTTCTCAGATGAGAAAAAAAATTCAAGATTCTATTCACAAAAGAGAAAGAAGGTAATTTCCTATAATTTTACATTTGAAACTTCAACTTGAATCTTTGGGAGGCTTAAGTGGCAAAGCACAAATTCTAATCATCAGCATGTTTTAAGGTGTTTCAGGGGAAGAAACATCTTGGGGGGCTCGGGACGATGTCTAGAAAGTGTTTTGTGGTACAATGCTTTTCCTTAGCCTACTTTGACAATCTTTTTCCCTCTGAAGGAATGAATGAGTACAATATACAATATACAGTCAAACTCGGGAACTCTGAGTCACGTAGATTTTAATACTAGCTTTACCCTCAAATCCTTGTGTATTGCAAGCATGCTTCTAAAACGTTCTGTGTCCTAGCATTATTACCCCTAAAACATGAATGCACATAGCTGCGAATCTGATAGAGTTATCATGAAAATAAATGTGAGGATATGCAATAAGGCATTAAAAGTCAAACGACTGTTAATAGAGGCAGTTTAGTGGAGATAGAAGTGATACTATCTAAAAATGAACTACGTCAGGTAACTTCCTCAAGCTTGTTTCTTCATCTGTGAAATGTAAGGACCGAGTGATAATAAAATCAACAAATGCTTAGTCCCCCCAACATGCTAGGCCCTGTTTTTTTGGCAGTTGGGAGGGGTAACTGTTCTATTCTGCCCACTCACAGGGATATCATGGCATCAATCCATGCAACACCCGTCAAATATTCTGGAAACCATGAAGTATTGTGACTTCATACAAGATTATTACTCACCCTTTTTGCAGATGTTTCATTTTATTGAGCATCTGCTATGTTAAAAAAAAAAAGGAATCAGAAGAATTCTGCTTCTGAGAGCTTAAAGTGGATGGTGACCGCTGAATATACTGATAGAGTTACAGTTGTCTTTAAAAAGTAAATGACACAGCCCTACCTGGTTTGGTTCAGTGGATAGAGCATTGGCCCATGGACTGAAGGGTCCTGGGTTTGATTCTAGTCAAGGACACCTACCTTGGTTGCAGGCTCAACCCCTTGCCCTGGTCAGGGTGCCTAAGGGAGGTAACCGATGGATGTGTCTCTCTCACATTGATGCTTCTCTTTCTCTGTCTCCCCCCCTCCCTTCTCTCTAAAAATCAATGGAAAAATATCCTCGGATGAAGGTTAACAACAACAAAAAATAAATGATACAGTACTACAAAAGAGGGACAGTCCAGTTTCCTGAGCAACTCTGGAGAATGTGTGGCTCAGGAAGGATTCCTAGACAAGACTGGTCTGGGCTGCCTGGCTGCTGCTGCGAAGGTGCCTAGCAGCCCACCAGTACTGCATCCATTCAACAGCTGTTTACTGAGCACTTAATATGTGACAGACCCTGTGCTATGCAATGTCATGGGATACATTCGCCGAGGAAACACACGTGGTTCTTGCCCAGGTGGAATTTAAGCCATCATATATTTCCCCCTAGTGCTTCCAAGCACAGGCTTTTAGTCTGGATATAGAAAACGCTACTCCTCTAAATGGACTAGACCCAGTGGTGTGCAGAGAAACCAGCTCTGAGGGGGTTAGAAGAGGAAGGGAAGGAAGAAGCCCTGATTTGTAACATTTGCCAATTTCAATGGTGTAAATATTCCCTCTCTAGATGATTTCAAGCTACCAATGGTTTGATAACAGGCTGGAAAAATTCTTGAATGCTTAATCATTGGTTTTCATAGGCCATTCCGAGCCAGCTCTAGCACACTTTTGGAGACCAAAGTGTTTCTGTTTTCTACTTAGCCTTAAGAAATGACAACATGTTGAGTATCCACCAAATGCCTCTTAATTTCGGTCTAAATTCTTCCTTAGGAATCTACAAGGTCCTTCCAAGATGTCCCCAAAAGTCCACAGGACAATAGCCTGGGTGACTCCAGACAAGCCCTCACCCTGTGATCACACCATCTTATGAAACAAAGTCTCGGGAGTCAAACACAAAACAAAAACAAACCAAAAATCTGCACATGAGTCTTTCAACCTTACGCCATGATTTCTCGGCTAGAAACCAATTCAAGTGGTTAGGAAATAATTAATGTCATCGGTGGGGAGAAAAAACAAACAAGGTCAGAGAGAGAGGGACCCTGTCCATAAGCCCTTCACTTGGCCCACGGCTCTCCCCGCACCAAACACATGCTGGTTCAAGGGAACAAACATTCCAAATGACTATTGGGTGGGACCCAGAGGTCCTTACCCAAGGAGAAAGCTATTTGCTATTCCCCAAAAACACTCCAGGCAAAAGTACATGCTACATTACACTTTGCTTAGCACCAAGTACAATGCCAAGTGTGTGTGGAGAAGCTGCCTGGGTAAGACACTGCCCTTGAAAGGTCTAGAATACACTGTCCGCCCGCTGGCAGCCACAGTCTGGTTGGACTGAGTTTATATATACTCGCAAAAAAAGGTAGCTCAGGGGAGCAAAATCAAGACTGCCACAAACTAGTGGTTTTCAAGTGATATACTGGGGAAGGGTCAGTCAATTCCAAACCCCTCGAGGTTGTTTCCATGTGTCTACCTACTTAATCTTCTCCTTACACTCTCCACTAGTCACAGGAAACCTCACTGGGCCTCCATTGCCTCATCTGTAAAAAGGAACTATATCTATCCGATGGGATGATTGAGACAGTCATTCTTATGGAAAATGGTTGGCCTGTAATCAGTGCTAAATAAGGTGTTAGCCAATGGTATTATTATCATTATCACTGCTGCTATTGCTATGCTAGCGTTATTATTTTCATTGCCCGTGCTGCTGCCTCTCCGAAGAGCGACATCCCAGGAGTGCCAATTTTTCACTGAATAAAAACTGTCGAGATGTGCATTTGCAGGGGGCCTTGCGATCCTCCCTCTTCTGGATGCAGAGTCCCTGAGGGGAGGGTGGGCCCTGGGGCTGCACATGGAGGCAGGGCCACCAGGCACTGGATGCTTTGAATTCCCTGGGAGACAGGCTCCACTGGGCCCTGGCAGAGACCTGCCTTGGGGAAGGCAGTCACGGAACCATTCCCAGCCGCCGTGCTTCACATTCTCGCCCCAACACAAAAGGGAAGGATGAGTGACACCTCAAACAACTTGGGAGAGTCTAACAACAATTTTCAACTTCAAACAGGCCACACATGAAAGTTGAAGGCTTTTGCTACAAACCCAACCACTGGGAAATCACTGCCTGGCTGACATTAATTCCCCAGTTACTGTGAAGCTGTTAGTGAAAATGCAACTATTTTATTCCAAGTCCTTTAACATTTCAATCTAGGGCATGGGCAATGGGGAGCAAATCCAGGTCAGGTCCTGCTTTAATCCCCAAACTGAGTATCGGTGGCAACTCCACAGGGAATGCAGGCCCTGCGGTGAGGGTGGGGGAAGGTGAAGAGCAATTTTAAATTATTTAGATCCTATTTTCGAACTTGCTCCGTGTTGGCATCAATATACAATGGTCACTATTGTTGTTGGTATTGTTTTTTTTCTTTATGTGTAATCCCACACTGCATTTTTATAGCATTTTGGAACCCACAAAGCTGAGCTGTATAGGTTGTCGTGTTTGATTTCATCAGATTTGTGAGGACTGGACAAGTTCAGTTGCAGAATGACAAGGTCAGGAATAGAAGGAGCCTCCGGGATCATGGTAGTTTTGTTTGAGGATGAGCCATCTCTGGAGAAGGTGTCGATCATGACCTCACTGCCCGGCAATGTCAGAACTGGAATAGCGTCCAGATCACCAGACTTCTGGATTTAAACATTGAAAACACTCACTGACTATCCCTTATTGCTGTGGTATGCAGACTGGGGACTGGAGGAAAGGTAAAACCCGGCTTTTGGAGGAGAGCTCAGTCTAGTGGGAAAACAATCAGCTACATAGGTAATGACAGCGGGCGGGAACAGATGAGGCACTGTCCGTGCAGGCTGAGATAGAACTCTCTCTGCTCAGGGTTTCCAACTGGCTTAGAGATGTTCGGGGGACACACAGTCTTAGCATTTTGGATGAACGCCGCACAGGCCCACTGCTGTTGCTCTTTAAAATCAGCGTGGAAAAGTACAAAGACAAAAGTAGAATTTACACTCAGATGTCACTCCCCAGAGATAAAACAATGTAAAAAGTCCCGTTTAACATCCTTCCAAATATCTCTTTGTCGTATCTGATTGTGCATAACTAAAAGTATGGATACGGCTATGGATACATATATTCACATATGCAAGCACACCATACATGCTGACTTGTAAACTCGTTTTTTTAATTTACCATGTGACACAGACAAATGTTAGCATCAATAACAATAGGATTACCCCATCATTTCTAGAAGTTGAATGCTACTTTACTCCATGGGTGTGCCATATTTAACCAGGAGCTTTTTAGATGGTCATGAAGGTGGTTTGTAATTCTTTGTCATTATCAACAATGTGACGTGGGTCCTCTGTATGCACCTGGCACACTTGGGTGAGTATCTCTGGAGGACAAATTCCTAAAAGTGAGATTGCTCTGATGACTCACACTGCGGATTTGACACAATCGCTGAGTTGCCTGAGAGGATTTCTCTTCCTTCCTTCCTTCCTACCTTCCTTCCTTCCTTCCTTCCTTCCTTCCTTCCTTCCTTCCTTCCTTCCTTCTCTCATCCTATCTTTCTGCCTTCCTTTCGTTCTTTCTTTTTGTAATATATTTTATTGATTTTTTACAGAGAGGAAGGGAGAGGAATAGAGAGTTAGAAACATTGATGAGCGAGAAACATTGATCAGCTGCCTCCTGCACAACGCCCCCTGGGGATGTGCCCACAACCCAGGTACATGCCCTTGACCGGAATCGAACCTGCGACCCTTCAGTCCGCAGGCCGATGCTCTATCCACTGAGCCACACTGGTGAGGGCATCTTTCTTTCTTTTTTTAATATGGGACACTTCACAAATTTGCGAGTCGTCCTTGTGCAGGGGCCATCGTAATCTTCTCCGTAGCGTCTAAGTTCAGTCTATGTGCTGCCCATGCGAGCACCTGAGGGGTTACTTTTCAACATTTAGGCCCAGGGATGGATGCCCCGTCCCTGCTTTTAAGCTCATTGCTCACTTCTCACATTCTGTACGAAAGGCCAGGGCAGAGACATGGGGCAGGAAACACGTTGAATATGTGTCTGGCTCTTCGAGGTCCGTTATACACATGTTCTCGTGTAAGTCACACACTGCTCTTGAGAAGTCAGTATGATTCTGTCTACTTTATATATGAGAACTTGGAAGCTCAAATGCTGGGTTCATTTCTCAGACAGAGAGAGAGAGAAGTTCAACATTGAAATTTGGACATTCATGGGGTCACCAAATGCCTGGGCCCTTGACTGTAATAAAAGTGGGGTGAAGAAGACAAGCTGTATCTACTTTGAATGTCTCTGCCTTCCACTGCCCCTTTGCCCTAGTCCTACAAACACCCGTTAGAAACCAGTGCTAAGGATGGGTGCTCTGCCAACCCTCCCCTATAAATGTCAGCACCTGCTTAGGGCTCCCGAGATCGGCCGTTGCCCTCCCTGTGGGGCTGCCTTTTTTATGAGTTTAGGTCTGAGAAACAAGTTAGTTTCCTACTTCTCCAAGATCTTAAAATAGGAAAGATCAGCCAGAAGCTAGGAGGGGAAGCCAGCCAAGGTGTATGTTTGCTGGAAATAAAACCGATAGGCCCTCGGAGGCCAGGGGGAATGGGCTTGGGGGCTTTTCTTCACCATCTGTTTCAGCCTCCAATGTGTCTTGATAGATGGTTTTCACTTATTACCCATTACTCACCTCATCTCTCTCTCCCTGAGCTGTTCCTTGAAATATGGTTCTCTCATTTGAATAGCAATGACTAAGTGTATTGGAACTTACTTAAATACGTTCTAAAAGCATTAAATTGGGAACACACAATTCAGCAAATGTACCAATTGCCAAACTCTAGTAAAAACTGTAGTGATTAAAACAATTTAATGCATGAAACACGCATTCAGGAAGGCAGAGAGAGAGAGAGAGAGAGTAAGATTTTCCAGTGCGATGTCAGCCTGGTGGTGGATACGTCGGAAGAAGTGGGTGGAGGCTATTGCCAAGAGAAAGTGAAATAATTGATGAAGACCCAAAGGGAAATGCCCTTGATCTTGAAGTTATTACCTCATTTCATGAAATACCCTAAAAGTCAATGACAGACTATAAAGTCAGAAAGTCAATTGTTTTTCTTTCCCTTGGATACAATTCTAATATGTGCATATAAACATGTCAGACAGCTTTCTAGGGAAAAAAAAACCCACCCTATTGTTTGGGGCAGGGGTCGTGTTTTCATATAGCCTTATTATTCCCTTAAAAGTTTTAGCAAATTTGACATTTTCTTAGAAGTATTTACTAGAATCTTCAGGATATGAACTCTTTTAGTCAAAAAACGCCACACAATTAAGCCTCAATTGTAAACATTCGCAGTATTCTCCTCAATTCAAAGTTGTATACACAAATTCTGAGCTCTACAAACAGGATTTCTTAAAGTGTGCA
>NW_006292696.1:7289391-7310800 GCF_000327345.1 Myotis davidii | reverse complement strand
CCCCCGCCCCCACCCCCCACACACTCGCACACTCTGAACTCACCTACACTGTCTTTCTTCCAGTCCTAAGGTTCTAAGGTTCCAACCAAGATCCTTCTTCTCTCAGGCCATCACACTTCCTCTTCTCCACCAGAATATGCTTCCCTCTCTTCTTTTCCTAATGAACTCTGATCCCAACTTCCTAGGGAAAGTCTTTCATGAAAACTACACTAGGCTGAATCCTACTATTTTAAGAGTTCCCTACATGCAGGGGTCGTGTTTTCATATAGCCTTATTATTCCCATTATGAAGTGGACACTCAGGTATTTGGCCCCAGACTTACATCCACACCCAAGTGACTGGGTGATTTATAACTTGCTATCCACATTCTCATAACTGTTTAGTAATTGTAAAACCTCAGACGAGGCTTGACATTTATCAAGAAACAAAATACACACACACAAGACACACAAACACACACTTAGCAAAATGATGTCATAGAATAACCACCATCTCAAAGTGCCTTTTCCCTGGATCCAGATTCTAGTTATAGCTTCCCAGCTTCCTAACTTCCTTCCTTCCTTCCTCGCTTCCTTCCTTCCTTCCTTCCTTCCTTCCTCCCTCCCTCCCTCTTCTCTCCTTCTTTCCTTCCCCCTTTCCTTTTTCCCTTCCTTTCTCCCTCCCTCTATCTCTTCCTTTCTATTTTACTTCCTTTCTATTATTTTTTTCCTTTTCTCCTTCTCTTTCTCTCCCTCCCCTCCCCTTCTCTTTCTTTTCTCTCTTCCTTTTAATAGCCATAATCAGGGAACTTCCTTCCTTCCTTCCTTCCTTCCTTCTTTTGAGGTTGAAGATTGACTTCAACCTCTTTTGCTTCAGAAACAGTGCTAAAGATCTTAGAAGAAAATGTTTCTTGTGTGATGATCAATCCCAATACTTCCTGCTTCTACAACTGCAAACGGGGAGCATCAAGAAGCACAGGAATAAAATTGTGCATTTCTCCCAACAGAAAAAAATTATTTTGTATATTCAGCAATAACTATTTACTAAGGTTCTCTGATGATAGGCCTTGTACCTCATGCGAGGGCTATGGCAACGAACAAGAGAGATATGATTCCTGGTTTCACTGAGCTTAGAATCCAGTTGATCAATATTTAGCTTGAGAAATAACATTGTGAATATGGTCTGCTACCGTCCCAGGCATTTATTTCTCCACATATGTCACCATGGGGCCCATGGGATTTACACCATCTTTAGCTTCAGAGGTGGGTCCTGATTAACCAAAATAATTAGTATAACTTCATCCCTATTGCAAGTTATTGTAACAAGAATGGACATGTGAATTGTGTTGTTCTAATCTAACTGAGGAGTTTTTCTTAAGCATTGAGGAAGAATAACTTCTCTCTCTCTCCCTTCAATGCCCTCCTCTCACCCTCCTCTCTTGGTCATGAAAGAGGAAATAACCAACCATCTTGTGGCCATGAAGAGGGCCAGCCCTACAGGGAACACGGACAGCAAAACAGAGAACAGGAAGAAATCAGGTCCCAGGTAACATGATAAGCTACTGGATCAAACCCCACCTGAAGCTTCCTGGCTGTCAACTACTTCCTTTATCTATATACCAATTTGAGTTTCATTTTCTACCACTTAGAGATAAAAGACTACCAATATACAAATGTTCTACCTAAACAAAATTTGACATATTATATATCAAATCTATTTGAATTAATCTGTTTTTGGTGAAAAACATTATATATTATGTAATTGGCACCTTAAGAATTACACTGAAGAGAGGATGTGATGGTAATCTTAGGATCCTAAACATCTCCTCCATATTCCCATAGTACTCTGACACTTTCACAAACTATTAATATGAGATAGACTGTTGCCCACATGCTAAATATTCCTGAATATTGTCTTTTAAAAAATATTTGTAACACTCTTACCCATATTTTCTACCCCTATGATCTCAAGTCTTGTTCTACCTCTCTCTTCCTGAACTTCCTCCCCGCCACCCCCGCCCCCTTCCAACCAAGATCTTTCTTATCTCAGGCCATCACACTTCCTCTTCTCCACCAGAATATGCTTCCCTCTCTTCTTTTCCTAATGAACTCTGATCCCAACTTCCTAGGGAAAGTCTTTCATGAAAACTACACTAGGCTGAATCCTACTATTTTAAGAGTTCCCTACATGCTGTCGCACTCATTAAATCTAAATTTTTTTTTTGCTAGATTCTGAAAAGTAGTTTAAAAAAAAGTAGAAAATTTATAAAATAATAATTTTTGAAAAACATTTAAGATCTGTGTTCTCTTAGACTGCAAGTCTACTGATGGCAGGGTCTTGCTGTTATTTTATATCCAATGATTACATCCGTGCCTTTCATACAGTGAATGTTTAAAAATACTTATTAAATGAGTTTCATAAAGGTCTTCACGATACTGAAGTTAAAAGAACATTGCACAATGAGTCAGGAGGCCAGGGATCTACCTTTCTCCGTCTTGCCCTTTGTGGGCTATCCTCCTGAATTTTAAACATGCTGGTGTTTCATAGTCCTCCTTGGTATACTTAAGGGAATCCAAACAGAAATATTTAATGCCTGAAGGTAGCCTTGGCTTAATTGTGATATGTGTCACGATGACATGCCTATAGTCAGTTGAAAAATTTACTTGAGCAAGTAAAATCTAAATTTTTTGGTAGATTCTGAAAAGTAGTTTAAAAGAAAAAGTAGAAAATTTTAAGAATCCTCCCTAAATTAGGCTTATAAAATCCCAAATCATTAGGTTTCAAATCGTTAAAACATTTTTTTCATTTAATAATTTGGGATAATAACTTACTGAGCAATCGTTATATTCCAGTAAGATATTCTGCTCAATGTAAATACAACCATACCAACATTTCTTTGTTACTATTTTAATGATACATCTTCTTTCCACCCTTTTGCTTTCAACCTAGCTGTGATTTTATAATTAACTTGTATCCCTTATAAATGGTACATAGTCGGGTCCTTTTTAAAAATTCATTTTTTGAAGTGTATTTACTCCACATACCTTGATTGTAATTATGATACTCACTGGCTTTCAGTTTCTATTTTTCACATATATCCTTTATTTTTTTTATTCCTGCTTTCTTGCCTTCTTTTAATTCCTCAAGTATTTTTTACTCAATATTTTCTCCTCAATTACCTTTTTAGTGATATATGGCTGTATTTTATTTTTAGTAATTATCCTAGAGATTTCGGTATGCAAGCCTGAGTTTAATAGCCGATGCTGTCAGTATTGTGACCATTTCCTGAGTAATAAAAGAAACATCAGTTTCACAACTTTTTTTATGCTTCTACCCTATGTGCTCTTGTTGACATATCTTTTTCCTCTATGCTGTTATCAATTCCACAAGACAGTTTTATTATTGTTGCTTGGATCAGTTAATATTTGTTTATATCTATGGGCATTGTTTTCCTTCAGCCTGAAGAATTTCCTACAATACTTTTTGTAATGTCTATTTACTAACAGTGAATTCTCACATACTTTAGTCTTTCTTTCTAATTCATATTGGATAATATTTTTTGTGGGGTATAGAAATACAGATTGGCACATTTTTTCCCTCTCATCACTTTAATTATGTAATTTCTTTGTTTCTGGCTCCAATATTTTTTTTTTGAAAAAAAGTTAAGATATCATTTCTTCTTTGACGGTAAGATGTCCTTTTTTTTTTTTCCTGTTTTTTATTTTATTCTATTTTTTTGTCTTTTGATTTTTTTAACAGCTTAAGTAAGATGTGCCTATGTACTTTTTTTTAATCCTATTAAAGTTTATTGAGCTTCTTGAATCTGTGGGTTAATGTGGGTTAATAGTTTATATCAATTTTGGAAGTTATTGACCATTATCTATTCAAATATTTGCTTTTTCCTCACTGTTTTCTATCTTTTGGAATTCACACATCTATTATATCTTTTGATTGTTTCCATATGGCTTTTGTTCTTCCTTTTCTTTTTTCCCTTTATGCTTCAATTTCAATATTGTCCATTAACCAGTCTTTGAGATTATAATATCTTTTACTCTATCCAGACTCTTGTTTGTATATCATTTTGCAGTTCTAGAATGTCCATTTAATTCTTTTAAGACACTATAATTCTTGGTTAAGTTTCAAATATTTTCCATATTTTCATCTATTTTGACAATTTTCTTCTCAATTTTTCTTAGCATATTATTCATAGTTATTTTAAACTCTTTATCTGCAAACTCCAATACCTAGATTATCTGCAGGTCTATTTCTATTGGCTGTTTTGTTTTCTTGATTATTGCTCACATTACTGGCTTCTTTCCTGTCTGGTAATTTTTATTATATGCTGAACATTGAGGTAAAAGAACCATAGAATCTTATACAACATTCTCTACCAACAGGGGTTCTACTTTTCTCTGTTTGACAGAGACAGGGAGACACTGGTCACTATAATTCTATCAGGAATTAGTTCAGTTTTGACTGGGTTATTGATTTAGTAAGTCTTATTCCATCTTGGGTTCCTCAGGCATGGACCTCATAGAATTTTGGGAACTGTGATATCTCAATCGCCTCAACTCTGAAAGTATGACCTTTGCATATTTTAAATCTAGTTCTTCAGCTCCATACCTTATGCAAGTTAAATATTTAGCAAGTATCTTTTTTTAAAAAATATATTTTATTGAATTTTTTACAGAGAGGAAGGGAGAGAGATAGAGAGTTAGAAACATCGATGAGAGAGAAACACTGATCAGCTGCCTCCTGCACATCTCCCACCGGGGATGTGCCCACAACCCAGGCACATGCCCTTGACCAGAATCGAACCCGGGACTCTTCAGTCTGCAGGCTGACGCTCTATCCACTGAGCCAAACCGGTATCGGATAGCAAGTATCTTGAGCAAGAGATTGGTTACCTATTTTTTGTAGAGTCCCTCCCTCTAGTGGGATTTTTTTCTCCTAAATACCTATGTGACCAAGTCATTTTTATTTGCCTGAAACTCTCTTGGATTTAAAACTTAAAGGTCCACATTCTGGGACTCCTGAGTCCCAGATAAACTATGACACAAAAGAACTGCCTGCAAGAGTGTGGGAGTTTCCACTTTTCCTTTCTCACCCAGCCCCAGTCTCCCACATCCTCCTAGAATTCAGCAAGTTTCCCTTGCATTTGGGGATCCTCTAATTTTCCAGTTTATCAAGTCAGCTCTCCACTGCCAAAACCTCTGCTGGTTTATCTCTCCTCCATAAAATCCCTCAATTTGGTTTAAATCCAAGCCTTAAGCTAATCCTAGAATTTACAAATGCCGCCAGTTAAGAAAACTACTAAGGATCATTAGATTTCCTAAAAGGGATCTTCCTATTCTGGATTTTAAAAAAAAATCTAGTTCCTGTTGCTTCTATAGCTCTTTGTTTTCAAAAGTGGGGTTTTGTAACTTATCCCCTTTTCCTGGCTTCATAATGGAAGATTCTACCTGCCATACCCCATTACAGTCAACCTTGAAGCAGGAGTCCAAAGAGGATGTCTCTTCATATGTAAGCTTATTAGGTAGCTGCTGTCATTATCTCCACTTTATAAAGGGATCAGGGATGTTAAATGAGTTTCTCAGGACCCCGTAGCTTGTAATAGTCTAGCTGGAATCCAAGACTTTCAAGCTCTACTGCTTTTATTCTAGAAACCATAACAATATCTTTCTTTTCAAACTACGAAACTGACATTTGGAATAATCAATTGATTTGCCCAAGGCCTCTGGAAAGTTTGAGATAGAGCCAGGATCAAACCCCAGAGCTCCTGACTTTTGGTCTGGAGCCCTTTCAGACCCACATAAGGGGACATA
Source organism: Myotis davidii (assembly GCF_000327345.1). NCBI lineage: Eukaryota > Metazoa > Chordata > Mammalia > Chiroptera > Vespertilionidae > Myotis > Myotis davidii. Next base: position 7,304,996 of record NW_006292696.1, on the reverse strand, counting down.
CAGCATCACATATACATAAAGCACTGCGAATGCTCTAGACATAAGTATCATACAAAGGAAAAATACATGCGATGAATTTCACTCATCACTGACTGCCATCCTGTCTGTGGAGAGCTTCACTCATTTATATTCTGCACACACCGTCACATTTTCTCCAAGGGCTGATTCCCCATAAACATAACTTCAACAAAAATTCTGTTAAAAATGTATGTTTAAAAAAATCAATAAATAAAATATAGTCTTCAAATATGCTAGCTGCATCGCCTTTTTTTTCCAAGTGGGACTGCTTTTCCTCATAAAAAATCATAAGAGAGGTGGGAATCTTCTAAAGCAAAGCTAGTAAGAATACTGATTTGAAAAGGCAGTGGAGGGGTCATGGGGGGGGTGTTAAGGGGTTCTCTAAGAGCTTATTTATTTTAATTAGGCTGGTCTGGTTCCTTCCTGAGAGTCTCTTCTCCCTCCAATAAAGAAAATACCACCACAGTGAGTGAGCAAATAACTCCTTTTGTTGTGTTGGTGGAACAGGACAATACCCAAATGATGGAATTTCAAATAAAAGCAGAAAATATCTCTCCTGTTGGCTTGTTCTAGTCTTTGAAATTCCCACTTTTAGGGTTTCTTCTTTGGACAAAAGCCTTGTGTTGGTAAAGTTGCTGTTAACATGGAAATACTCCCTGGGATGAAGGGTAGGAGTGGTTACGTGAACAGGATTTCAGTGTACAGCAGAGATTCACTTGTGGAGGGGGTCCTAGGGAGGAGAACCTGATGAACCAAGGGACATTCAGCCAAGGTGACATTGGGACCTTAAGGAGTAGGGATGACAGGTTCTCTCCGACTCCTTCCCAGCATCCATTGCCCTACTGTGATCCCCAAAAGAAAACTTAGCCTTGGGCTGCTCCTCTTTATGATTTACACACACCACAGACCATCTACTCAGAAATTCCAGAAATAGCTTACATTAGCTGTTTAAATTGACCAAAATCATGCATTGTGCTAGGAACTAGGGGCTCAAAGATGGATAAGGCCATCTAGTTAGTGTTGCAAATTCACACTTAGTCACCTATTAAGTGAATGGTACTTTATATGCCTGTGGCTACTAGCATCCATCCAAGTCAATATGTTATAATGTCCCTGTTTCTCCGGGCAAACCCCAAATAGCTCAGCAGCTGTTTTCAGGCAGTGGAAATCTGGCTGTGTATTCCCAGGTGGGTGCCATTCAATCTCTCTCTTAACATGGTTCTAATGCAGTTCTCATTAGTGAGGAAAAAACAAGAGAGACAGAGAGAGAACCAAAATGTAGGGTGCGGCAAGCTGCCGGGTGGGCGAAGAAGAAAAGGGATGCAAGCAGTTGAGGCAAAAGAGTGTGTGGTACTTGATGAATTGTTGGGCATTCAGAAGCCTCTGTGACCTCTGAGAAACTTTCCAAAATTCTAATCTTCAGAGATGTTCAATACATTGACTTCCTTTTGCAAGACATCTGTGAAGGTCAATGCACTCTCCAAGCTCATAGCAGAGGGGACCCTTCCTCCCTGCTGGTCCCTCACCTGACACTGCTCATGAGGAACTAACAGCAGCCAGCAAAGATCAGCTCCAACCCATCCCTCCCCATCACTAGGACTGCCGGGAGGTGCTGAACTTCATTTTCTTCTGTTTTTGTGGCTTCTGAGTGAGGGTCTCTATTTGTGTGGAGCCAGTGAATGGTAAATATCAAGTCCTTGACTTTCTTAGACCTGTGGGACTGGTATAGAAAAATAAAAGGGCTTTCAATAGTTCTATGCTCCTTTCTTAAGCTGACCTCTCCTCTGTGTTTAGAGTTCTATCGCCTGGTGTACAGAGAAGTAATAAAACACGGCAGAGCACAGCACGAGGTCACGAGGTCACACATCCACATTGGAGAATGTTATGAAATGGTTCCTTGAGACTCGGAGTTGGCCTCACACCTCAAACTTGGGTCTCTTGCTCTTCTGCTGCTGCTTGAATCGTTTCCCTAGAATTTTGTAAATGGACTCCGTCTTCCCCAGGAATATAAATAGGGTGGCAACTGTTTTTGCAGTCTCCAGCATCAAACTGTTTCAGTGGAAATCCCAGCTTAACAGTTTACTAAGTGTGTGATTTTGGAAAATCACTTCACCTTAGAAAGCCTTAGTTTCTTCATCTGTAAAATGAAAACCAAAGACAATGCCTATTCCATAGGGTTGCTTTTAGAGTGAAATGGGAATGAGCTGTAAAGCACTTAGCACAGTGGCTAGCAAATGGTAAACATGAAGGCATGTTTGCTGCTACATTTATGTATGCACATATGCACGCACACTGCTATATCCTGCAGGGGAGAAGCTCACGAAGTTGATCAAGAACTGGAGTAATGCACATACATACTTAGGTGTGTGTGGATGTGTATATGAATACATACATACATACATATATTTTTAAACTCAAGTTCTGGTCTTCATCCCCCACCCAGCCTAACAGGGCATGCCTACCTGGGGTGCACAGGACCCTTCCTCAGCATTGGGTGCCCTCGGGCAAGTTCAGCTCTTGGCATCTGAGCCACAGAGAGCCAGTAAAGTGGAAAACAACAGGTCTATGAATTTCTCTTCTGCTTCTAAATCTCTGAGTCTTTTGCCTACTGGATTATCACTTATTTTATCTGATTTATATAATTTTCCTCTACCTTGGGCATTTATTTCTTTCTTCCAGAACATGTTATGGTATCTCCTTTAATGAGAACACACATTCCTTCCTGCTGCTCCCTCCAGACCGTCTTTATACCTGGCACCCAATCAAACACTCCTAGCAGCCACCCTCCCCAAGTCCACCGGGGTTCTGTGTCCAATGAGTCCCCAGCAAAATGGACCCCAATGGGCGCTCGGCCTTGCCCCTGCTCTGTTCTCTATGTCTCCTCTGCTTCTGCCCTCCGTGTGCTTCCCAGATCATCCAGGCTCCACACCATCTGTCATCCACTTCTTTGGTCTCACAGTTGTTCTGTCTTTTCTCAGTAAACTTGTGGCTCATTATAAAATTAGCATTCCATAAACCCACAAGTATGCATGTACATGTGCATACCCACATATCCATAACATGCAGGCTTTATTTTGGAGGACAACTAGGTATAGCCATACATATAATGGGAAAAGAATCACAAATTACAAACTTTTTTGTTTTTCACTTCATGCTGTGGGATCAACACATAGGTGCGACCAAATCAGAAAGTAGTGACTCTAATGTTTCATTTGATCACAGACCCCTTTTACGAATATTATGAAAGTTATAAACACTCATCTTCAGCAAAATGTACATCTGCATGAGATTTTTTCTATAATTTCAGTTTAGGTCCCTCATCTTTGTAGACCCCAGGTTAAGAGTCTCTTCTATAAAGAGATGAAGTGGGTGCTGCAGTAAGTAAATAAATAAGTAAACAAACAACTAAGCATGCATACATACTTACATACGTATATACATACACAGCACCATTTACTGAGTCCCTACTATGTCCTAGAACTTCACATGCAGTGTCTCTGATTTTCTCAATACTCTTGTAAGTTAGATATCACTGTGCCCATTTTGCAAACAAAGAAACTGAGGCTCAATGAAATCAAACCAGTTATCTCATAGCCATGCACCTGGTAAGTAATAGAGTGAGTCCAAGGCAACTCTCTTCCCTCATCATGGGCTCTGGTTGGCACTATCCACTATCCAAGCCCACTTCAGGCCGAGTGGCATCAAGTGAGGTCCCTGCGCATTAACAGTTGATTCAAATGACAAGCCTTGGTTTAATGCCAGAAGCATGACTCGGACTGACTGCACATGGTTCTGTAGTCACCGGCTCTGAAATGCCACTCTGGCTGCCTCCAGAGCAGCCTAGACAATGCGATTCCCATGCACCTAGGCCTCCACACAATTTATGCAGAAATGGTCCAGCCTCATGGTTTTAGTTTTCCATAGACTCGTTCTCAGTGGACTCGGGAGGCTTTGATCCAGTGTTTAATTTTCAACGCCTATTGTCTTCTTTAAAAAGAGCATGCACAAGTGTAGCCCAACACACCTCTGAAGCTGTCATCATGTCAGCGTTCTGACATGTAATGACCATAGGATTTGCTTTCCAATTGCAACTATTTCTACTGGAGGAAGGAAATTCACACAGTGGGAAAATATTTTGCCCTTTGCTTTGCTTCCTTTCCTTCAGGGGGTGGGGAGAGTTATTCATGTGTGTCTTGAATACAATAAAAAATAGCACACGCTATTATCAGGATGTTCTCGGAAACATTATTTCAAGCTTTCATTCTCAGAGCTGGATTCCACTGTAACTGTGGTAGGAGTAAACTATTAATAGGATTCCAACTTCTTTCTTTGTTTTCTAGTAGACCCCGGAGAAGTCTCCTTTGCCATGTGAGTGAAGGGCAGATTGGATCTTGACATGACACATTGATTTGGTTTCCAAAACAGTAACTTTACTAAATAAATCATTTCAGCACCCCATTGTTATTTATACATGCAAATCTGGTTTTCATTTATTGGACCCGGACAGAGGCGAGCTAATAATCTCATCAAAAGCTGAATATTTTCCATTTTGGAAATGGCACAAAGTTCGTAATCACGTGGCCTGAACTCTGGCATGGGCGAGTAAACCAAACACCTCCCTGATGTGTCCTACAGATACACAACACTGAGCGAGGAGCGCCCCGGGGAGTTAGCAAGCAACGGTCTCAGCTTGGGCCTATGAGTCCTTGGCCTTCCTCCTAGCATCATGTTATCTGTTTCCAGTAGTGATATACTGAGAGGAAGAATGTGGAGAAAGGTGAGAACAAAAATGGATAGTTACAAATATTGAACATCTAACTAGCACTAGGAGTTTCCAAACAAATGAAAGGAACTGAGCTCGTAAACTGTCCCCTAGTAAGAAATCTGATTATATCTGGAAGAGTTTCTAGCTTTATAAGCTCTGGGAAGATAATCCCCACACTGGTGTGAAAGTCCACCAGTGATTCCTGACTTTAAGCATTGCATTCTCTTCTTTAAAAATATTTTTTATTAATTTCAGAGAGGAAGGAAGAGGGAGAGAGAGATAAAAACATCAGTGATGAGAGAGAATCATTGCTTGGCTGCCTCCTGCACGCTCCCCACCGGGAGTTGAGCCCGCAACCCGGGCATATGCCCTTGACCAGAATCGAACCTGGGACCCTTTTGTCCACAGGTTGACGCTCTATCCATTAAGCCAAACGGGCTAGGGCATTGCATTCTCTTTTAGTGTGCAAATAAACAGCAAGTTCCACACACCTTTGGCGGCAGGAGGGGTTCTCTGTTCTGTTCAGTCCCTCACAGTACTTTTGATGGGAAGGAACTCTGCCAACATAATAGTGTACCAGTTGCGCAAAGAGGCGGTAAAAGTTCTTGGTGCCCAGCTGTTACTATGGAGCTCTGAGGATCCAGAGCAAAAGAGCCTTGTTGGCTCAAAGAAGAAAGACACTGATCTGAAATGGGACTGTCCCAATGACAGGGGACACTGGGATATGGCTGGGAACCCGGGAGAGTGTAAAAAGGACAGAGGATTTGGGGAGATCCAAGGAAAACGCCATGGGGCCATGGAAAGCCACTTGAGAGAAGTAGGGAAGATACCTCTGCGGCCTGGTCTGGATTCCAAGCACATGGATAACATCTGTAAGCAACGCTGTACCTTTCCTGTTGGGCCCAGCCTCTGAGCCTCACAGCTGATAGAGTGTGACAGCAGCACTCGTCTTTGCATCCTGTGACTTTTCTCCCCAGACAGCGCTCACCTCCCAGGCTGAAGCTCAGAAAAGAGAAAAGGAGGCAGGGGAGCCTCGGGTGGGAGTGAAGGAAGCAGACACTCCTTGTTTAAAACAATCTTGGCTTCATTTGGAAATGTGGACCAAGATCCTCCTTTTGCAGAAAAGGAATGTCCTCCTCTCTTCCTGGAGAAATCCTAGGTGGGCTGATTCCAGGCATTGGGGGCAACTTTCCACCCTTAGGAAACCATCCAGACATGAGGCTGCGTAACTGTAGTTACCAGATGTTCCCAGAGCTTCTAGCCTTGTGAGGAGATGGCTACCTGGCCTCCGCATGGCCAGCCTTTGGTTTTTACAGCCACCTGAAGAGGGTAGGGTAACTTCTGTGTCAAGACCAAATCTGTGGCAGCCAGATTTGGGCTTCAGCACAGGGTCCTCTCCTTTTCCTTGATAGTGTAGTCTTGTTGTGCATGATTTTATAGCGCTACTTTCAGTGTAATTTGTTCCTGTTCTAAGAGGATTATGCTTTTAGTACATCCTTGTGATGATTAATGTGTACTAATTGTTTTACCTTTGAATCGGGACTCTTTGGAGCTGTCTAGGCAAAGTCTCCCTTCTGTGGGAGGCAGAACTGCTGAGCAGGCGTCCCCGGGGGCCTCCGCTCGGCTTCAGGTTGATGTAAGGGGAGAGATGAAAGGAGGCGCGGAGAGAAGCTTCCTTTTTGATTGCGCCCCAGTGGAAATCGTGTTGTCCCACACAATCTATTAACTATTCTGGTGGCTTAAAAAAGAATGAAATCAGTCTGAGCCGTTCAAGAGGCCTTAACTAGAACCTTTACTGCTATGGGGCTTGCTTTTGTCAAATTACAGAAAGCAAGGCTGGGAATTGTCACTAATTTTCATCTCTGCTGCCTGGCTCAGCCGACAGACTGGTGGCATAGTGAGTGTAAATCAGACCTCTTCTGTCCACTGATCCTCAGGTGGGTGCGGACCATGGAGGCGGGATAAGAAGAAGACCAGAGGGATGGAGGTAGTGGAAGCATAAGGCAGCCTGGGGTGTCCCTTGCTAGGGATAATCCCAGAGATTTCTTCCTTCCAAGCTTTTGTTCAAGCCTCATGTCCCTGGAGACATTATATGGCAAATAGCCTTCTGAATGCCTAACCAGTGTATGTAAATTCACTTCAAATATCTGTGAGTTTCATTCCATTTCCTAAAATTGCCCCCAATGTTCACATGAGCTTCTACCATTGAAGAAAAAGAAGAAAAGGAAAAAGAAAGGCAGAGAGGGAGAGAAAGGAAGAAAGGCAAAGATGAGCAATTTTGTAAGGTTCTCCGTTTTAATAGCGTAATTACAATTTTAGTTGTCACTCAGATATGTTGACTGACATATTCCAGCCAGTTGCTTCTGAAGCTGGTAGCATGTCAGGATTACCTGGGGACTTTGTGGAAAGCAAAGGTCCCTGGGCCCCAAATCCATTCCCTACCCCTACCTCCCAATATAGACATGGTGTAGGGCCCAGGAATTTTTTATTTATTTTTATTCTTTAAAGGACCCTCGGTGATTTCTAATAGACAGTCCAAGACCAGCAGTGGATAAGCAAAAGACTGAAGTATCTTTAAATACATTCAGCTCAACGGTGGGTTGTCAGACCGGCTGCCATGTGCCTGGTTGGGCTTGGTAGCAGATAGAAAAGAAGCGGAAATAAAAATTTATGAGGTCTTCCTGCATGCCTCTCTTCACAATCAAGGAAAATTACTTCTAAAAATTTCCCAAGGAAATCCTCAGCTGTGGAAGAAACAAAGAATTTCTAAGACGTGTCCATGTTTCTCTTAATTTAGACGTTTTAATTAGTAAATTAAACTTATAAGGTAAGCATATATCTCTCAAAAGTGTTCCCAAAAGTAGTTAACATAATTTTTTGTAAAAAAAAAAAAAAAAAAAAAAAGTCACCCACAAGACAAAGCTAGACACATTGTTTATTAATTTTCCAGGAAAACTGGGGGCCTGTGAACTTAGCATGCCAAAAAATAGACAAAAGCACATTCTGACAGTAGATAGAGGCCAGAAACCAGGGTGGCCAACTTGCCCCACTTTTCCTGGAATGACTTCTGTGTTAAAATTGAAAACTGGGGTTCCCTCTCCTAATGATTAAATTTAATTAAATAAACGATTTTTAAAAAATTTTGAAAACTGGGACTGTCCTGGTTTTAAAACTGGAAGCCCTGCATCCCAGGAAGTCCCTTAGCTTCAGGTAATTCAAGATAGTCAGTCACCCTCCATGCGACCATCCAGATCAACATGGTCAAAAAACAAGGGGGGAGGGATCACTTCTGTTGACGCAACCAGTTAATTCACACCAATAACTGCCTATGTTGACCTCTGGCCTACATTGGCTGACGGTTGTTTGGATGCGGCTAGTAGGTCAGTGCAGGAAAAAACGGTCAAATACCTCTGAACAAACTCACTGAAGAGTGTGCGAAGCCCTAGGCCAGAGTTCTGATGCTGCCTCCTTTTCCTACATAATCTCAACCAACATCCATACACTTAAATTCCATCCTCTGACATAATATTGGTGCAAACAGGTAAGCATTGACAAGTTTTATAAAACACATGGAAGCCCACTATAATTTTTAAAGCTCCACACAAATGGTTAAGTATATATAGATCCCAAAGCAAGCACCATAAGAGGAGAATTCTTCACTGGAATAGATGACTAGAAGAGAAGGAGCACAGCTTATGGGTGGAACAGATAAGGACTGCAGGCCCTAGCTGTTACACAAATAGCCAGATTTCCTTAAGCACATTCCTGGAGCTGGCATCCTTCTTGGCTTAGCAAATCCTAATTTTGATCAGGTGGCTCTGGGCCCATTCCGAGGGGATAACTCACAATTGAGCTCAGCCAACCCCCTCTCCCAGCCCCAATTGGCCCAGATCAACCCTGATCACCAGCCAGGCCAACGGACTCCATCCATACACCAGACCTCTAGTTAAGGTAATAGAATCCTAATCCTTAAAGCACTGGCTACTCAATATGTCAATCATAGAATGGTGCCATGCCATGGACTATTTCTTTCTGGTTCATGTTAGGTACAAAAATTGATAGTGTTTATAAATTTTTACAACAGTCTGATAGAGTCACTTTTATGTCTGTTGAATCTAATAGTAATAAAAATTTTAATTTATGTTCAAATTTTATTAATTAATTGCATTGCATTTTACATAAGTACCAGCCCATGATACACTGAAAATTAGAGGGCAAGTTAGCTGGTTATTTGTTGCAGACAGTTTGAGAGACATTCTGGGATCCAGGCATCAACACACTATGGCGCAAAGGCCAGATCAGCCCAATGCCTGTTTTTATTAAGTGAAGTCTTATTGGAACAGAGCCATGCTTTTTATTTGTTTCTCTCTGGATGTGTTCATTCTACAGCGGTTATATGATCCTGACAGTGGCCTTATGGCCTAGAGGAGTGGTCGGCAAACCGCGGCTCATGAGCCACATGCAGCTCTTTGGCCCCTTGAGTGTGGCTCTTCCACAAAATACCACATGCGTGCATGCACGTACAGTGCGAAGTTGACTTAAAACTTTAAGTAAAGTTTATTAAGTTAATTTTAGGGAACGTTGTGGAGTGAAAGAAGATGTAGTGTTGATGTACTATTGATATTTGGCTCTGTTGACTAATGAGTTTGCCGGCCACTGGCCTAGAGAGTGTAAAATAGTTATTATCTGGCTTTTTACAGAAAGAGTTTGCAGATTCTTACTTTAACCACCCTTAATTGCATATTCTCCTAGCTGTGGGTGACGCCCTTCTAACATAGGCATCATTAATTAACTTCTCTAGGTCTCAGTGTGCTCATCTATAAACTGGGATGGATACCACACCGGCTTGTGGCGAGTAACTACACGAGATAATGTTACATAAAAGTTCTCAGGAAAGTGTGCCTCACAATAAGCACATAAGGTTCTCTTCTCTTCTCTCCTTTGCCTGCCAACACCCTTTGATGAGGCAGCGGCTGCACCAAAGGCCAGTGTTGCTGTTCACAGAGCCTGGGAGGGAGCAGCTTGTGGAAGCTGCATTACTTCTCTGCACTGTCAGTTGGGACAACTTGCTCATCAGCTGGGAGGTTTGACCCGGTGGTTGAGAATAACACCTGGACAATAACCAATGACCAGATTTTAGGGATAAAGTGCCAGCCTTTTAATATCACCGGGTTCAAAGTTCTGAGGACCTGACATCACAAAACACCTTCTAAGCAGAGAGGAAAATGGGTCGGGAGCTCCATGTTTCCTTAATGTTTAATGGGGATGGTTCCCTGTGTTCTCATGTGCTGGGTTTCAGGCTGCACATTCTTGAACTCTTACTGGTAACAGGAAACTAATGTGATTTTTTTTTTCTTTTTAGGAAAGCTAACAATGATTTCAGAAGTGTGTGTTTGTTATCAGATTTAGGGCACTTGTCACATTTTGGCCTGAAGACAAGCCAAGGGAGGGTTTGAAAAAATATCCAAGGGCCGTCTTCATTGCTCTTTCTCTCTTCTAATTAAAATGCAGTTCGTCTTACAGATTCCAGAGCATTTTTGGATTTGCGGTTGCAAGCATGAGGTCATTTTTCCTGCCTATATGACCACAGTGAATTTTTAAAGTCTTTAGTGTTTGGTAACAACAGACAAATAACTGTAGAAACCTGAGAGCTGAGCTCAAGTTCTTTCCAGAGTGTTCCCATTATTCCTCAGCATGGGGTAAAAACGAGTCCACCTCGCTGGGCTAAAGCCAGGATCCTAGACACACTGCACAGTGAGGCCAAAGTGTGAGTCCTGCTCCAAAGAGGCCAGCCAAGGAGGCAACTCAGAGGTCAGGAGCATGGTCCTGGGGTCTCCTGAGCTTGATCTGCATTCCAGTTTTGCAAGCTAGTCACTTAGCCTCTCTGAATTTCTTCCTCCTTATCTATATAAGAGCCATCTCCTAAGGTGGTTGTAGAGAGCAAATAAGAAAATAAATGTAAAATGCTTAGCACAGTCCCCGGGATGTAGAAAACTGCAGTGAACCTAGCTGGCTGTCTTTTTCTTTATTGCTAGCTACTCATCCTTTCATCAAAACTCAGCCCAAGGCACTAAGAGAAGCTGGTACTATCCCCCACGTTCAGGAACATTCCTTCCGGTTTAACTAACTGATTACTATAACTGGATGCTGGTGATTGGATCAAAACCCCAGACTCCTGACAAACAACCAATCAGTGCATGTTATTATTCTTAGGAAGGAATAGGACCCATGTCAGTTCAATAAGACTGGTGGGAAGAGACATGACTTCCTTGAAGGATGTGAGCAAAGGAACATGTAACTTTATGTGGTGACCATGAGGGAAGCCAGTCTTAGGAGGAAGCTGAGATACAGAGTAGGTCAGAACCGAGAGCATAATAGAGAGACAGAGCTGGATCCCTGACTGTATCACTCCTGGGATGCCTCCTTTCTCTGGATTTCCTGTTATACAACATAATAGAGTTTCTTATAATTTACACTGGCTTGAGTCAGGTTTCAGTGACATGCAGTAAAGTCATCTTACTGAGCAGAACTCAGTAAATATTGGCTATCATCTCTCAGACTGTAATCGGTAAACTCCCCTGCTATGGATCTCAAGAAACATGGGAGAGATTAGGGAATAATACAAGTTTATCGCTTCTATTTATTGAACAACTAATTTAAGCTCGGCATTTTACATGCACACATCACCTCTTTAAATCCTACCAATAACTTTATGAAATAGTTGTATTACTATTTCAAGAGAGGGTAGGTGATCTCTCCTAGATTTAGCCGTGAACATGTAACAGAGCCAAGATTAAATCCAGGTCTATCTGGATCCAGGGTCTATGCCACACATTTCTGCGAGCACTGCTGTAAGTACCGCGCGCTAACCGATTGCGCGACTGGAGCTCTGCCACACACTTCTGCAACTTCCTAGGCTCCCTCCCTCCACCGGATCTTTGTTGCAAAATCACCCCTGTTCACCAGATACTCCACATCTGCGTACTGGCTTGGGAGGGAGAAGCAGCAGGCCATCCTGTGTGATGCAGCAGTGACTGCCTCATTAGGCATATGACACTGAGGAGGCCTTGCATTCAAACCAACCAAACAACCTAAGGAGCCCATTTGTACAATTTTCCAGCACATCAGACAAATTAGGAGACATGTCCAAATTCCCCTGGAAGTATCTACTTAAAAAAATTGAGATTAAAAAAGTAGCCATGATGAGTGAGAGAGTCCTCTCATCACCTGTCGGGATGTGATGTTTCTTTGTGTGCACAAAGCGAGCAGCAGGGCAGAAGAAGCGACTGCTAGAGGGTGAGAAGCCACTACCAAGAGAAATCAAAACTGAAGCCAGAAAACGTCCTGATTGTGTTCTGACACCTGCGTGTCCCGACCAGGAGAACAGCCCTGTTGTTCCCTAGCTGGGCACACCTAGACTCTCCCCTTCCCCGGGCCAGTGGTCCTCAGACTTTAGCACCCACTAGAAGCATCTGGAAGGCTTACTAAAACACAGCTTGCTGAGCCCCACCCCTTCTGGTAGGGGTGAAGCCAGAGAATTCCCTTCTCTAACAAGCCCCCAGGTGATACAGCTGCGGCTGGTCCAGGGATGCACTTTGAGAACCGCTGGCCCAGACTAGCTATACTGTGGTTATAGCAACGAATACCTGGTCAGTCTCTCTTCTGCACTGACATTTTCCTATAAGTAAGAGTTGTACAACTCCCAGCTCACTCTGGGTGGCCAAATGCCTACAGATTGGATAACTGAATCTTTCTCTTCATCCTCCTAGTGCCCCAGGCTCTGACCAAATAACAGCCCAATAGGCCATTTCCTCTGGGACCTGGCTCTTCCTTGGCTCTCACAAGTCCTTCCCAGTCCCTGCTGCCAATAGTTTGACTCTGCTGATGCCAATGATGGGCTGGCACCTATATGTAAAATGATAATGAGCATCAACAATGCAAGAGCTTCTGCCTACTGAACACTGGTTGCTGCCTGCTGAATACTCACCACAGTTTCCTGTGACTGCTGTCAGGTTCTACCTGACCTCTGTAAGTAGTCACCGCCACCCCGTGTACCCCAGATTCTATGACACCATCCCTGTTTGCCCAGGCCTATGGCAAGGTCCTTGCTTAGGTCATTCTCTCTGGCGGGTCAGGTTAGTCTCAAAGTTCATGAGAGCTAAGTTCTGGTCCAGATGGAGGATCTCTGAGATATTAGTCTATAAGAATGTTTGTCTTTAAGAAAAATTGCCTGATGTATCAAAGTGTCTACGACATTTCCAAAAAGTGAGGTTCACATTCACTAACACGGCAAGGGTTGGGCTGCTTTCCTTCAATGAGTTAAGACTGTACGCTTTTGGCTTATATTTACCTAGAAAATAACTTTGTGTCTCAAAGGGTGGGCCAAGTGCCACCAGTGGCATGTGGATGTTTTTATGTGGCATGCTGACTTGACATTACTTACACTGTCAAGGCAACATCTCAGTTTGGTGTTAGCCTATCTTTTTATTCTAACTCTTGCTAATTCTGATTTTATATAATGGAGGAGGCCATAGGCTAAGAACTCCAGTAGACCACAGAGATTATTAAGTGTGAAATAACACTGTTTTGTTATCACTCTTAATTTATTTTAAGCATACTTTCAATTTATGACAGGTAATATGAACATTTCCTTCACAGTGTTGATTTAACATTCCATTTACAAATGGAAAAACTTTAAGGAAAGGAGAATTTTGTTTAAAAAAGAACATTGTATAAATTAGGATATGGATGTTACATGAGTGTGGCAAAAATTATTAGGGCTGCATAATAGTGAATTTTATGTGTCAACTTGACTGGGCCACAGGGTACCCAGACAGTTGGTCAAACATTACTCTGGGTGTGTGTGTGTGTGTGTGTGTGTGTGTGTGTGTGTGTGTGCTTCTGGATCAGATTAATGTTAGATTTGGTGGATTTAGTCAAGCAGATTGCCCTCCCTCATTCAGGGGGGCCTCACCTCATCAGTTGAAGATCAAAATAGAACAAAAAAGCTGAATAAGAGGGAAGAGTCAGACTAGAACACTGACTCTTCCTGGATCTGGAGCCTGCCAGCTTTCAGATTGGAACATACACCAGTGGATCTCCTGGTTCTCAGGCCTTTCCCAAGCCTGGAACTCCTGCACCTCCAGAGTACCAACTGCAGATCTCAGCACTGCTCAGCCCCCATAGTCACATCACATCATAATAAGATGTGATGGCTGAAACTTGGGAAACACTGATAAAACGGAAATGCATTATGCTTTGTACCAACCCACCATGAGTAGGTCATTCCTAGAACTGTGTTTCTTTCTTTCTTTTACCAATAGTGGGGACAGATTGAGAGTCACAATTGAGCGTAGGTAAATATTTTCTGAGTGCCTACTTAACAAAATTTACTTCTGAGAGGAGTTGCTTCTCTATTAGATGGTACCTTTGAGAACATGATCTAGGTCCCCCCGCTACCTTTGTCCTCAGCAAGACCCTACCTACTTCCTCACTCTCATCCCTGTAGCTGCCCACACTCTGGCCATTTTGGCCTTCCCCTAGCTCCTCAGTGTGTCTCAACCCTTCTGGATCTAGGCCTTTGCACATACTGGTCTCTCTCTCTCTGTCTCTCTCTCTCGTGCCCCTCTCCCCTCCAATCTCTTCCCTTTCCTTTTCACAAAGTCAGCCACTGGTTTAAATGTCTTAAAACACCGCTTTTCTCAGAGAAGCCTTGCCTAACTTCCAGACCAGCTGAGCATCCCCCCTGTAATACCTCATTCTTCTCCCCTGAATCATTCTTCACAACTGTAATCAAATAACCATTTAGGTGCGGACTTGTCTAACATCTGTCTCCCCTGCTGGACTGTAAATTGGTGAAAGCAGGGAACTTGCCTCATGGTTGATTCTCAATAAATATTTTTTTGTAAATGACTGAGTCATGACCCATCACAAAGAATTATGAAGGCACCAAGGACCTAAAATATACTTAGGTGACTAAATGAAAAGAACAGAACCATTTCCACTCTGAGGGATTGAAGTCAGGTACCTCTGACTAGCAGCTATAACAAGTGGCCAAAATTATCTGTGCATCAAGTAAATCAAATGACCCAAGCATGCAAACCTGGCCCTCCAAATTTATTGCTTATAAAAACAAGATATTGGGAACACTGGTAGAAGCCAGATGTTCTGTGGGCTGGAGCTCATTGTCCTAACACTGCAGATTCCCATAACTAGAACTGTGTGTGTGTTTGAGATGCTGAGGCATAAGAGCCAACCCAGAAAATATTTTGAAATAATGTTGTTCAATTACTTAATCCTTGTTATGTTATTGAATAGAACACTCTCTTATATATACTTTTATAAAAACATTATGCCTGGGTCTTGAGTCTGGAATATCCAATTACAATAGCTTTTTTCCACATTTGTATTCTCTTTATTTTATTTAATTGCCTTAACATTTTCAGCAGATTTATTGTAGATGACAGTGAGCAATCTGAGCCTGTATAAGAGCTAGCCATGCTGTTTCCTGCTCTCCACCCACCACCTCCCTAATATTGCTCTGTCCTGCCTTTTAACATCTTTGTTAGCTGAGTCCCTGTTCCCTGCTTGCAGCGTGGACTGTCAGAAAGGCACCAAGGTTAGAAGAAACTGCCTGCTGGTGAACTCCATCCCTACATCACTGAACTGACCTGAGCTTGGCTGATATCAATTTGTCATCCCAACCTAAATCAATCTCTAACGTGTAGAATTTACACAATAATCTCCACCAGGGAATAATAAGTGGATAGTCATTGAGTGATAGCTTTAAGAGCATGTGTTTGTGTGTGGATGCTTAACAGGA
>NW_006292696.1:7280768-7289284 GCF_000327345.1 Myotis davidii | reverse complement strand
AGAGAGAGAGAGAGAGAGAGAGAGAGGTTGCTTGTTTCCTGTTCCATTTTTGTCATCCAGTGATACCTGGAAGCCATGTGCGATAAAGAACCTTGGTAAGTGAGACTAAGTGAGTCATCTGCAGCTGCCATACCCCGTCATGGACAACTTGCCCACCCTGTAGGAGATACAGGACTGAAGTCATGAACATATCAAGGGTAGAGTGGCGGGAACAGAGTGGCAAAGGGATCTGGGTAAGATGGGGACACAGATCATGGAGAGGCCAGTGCTGGTGCACTGCCCGCATGGCACTGGGTTCCAGATCCCCAGAAACACTTTCCCCCTCACCCATGTTGACCCATCACATGCTCAGGAGTTCTACCCAAGATGCAGATTGCTAATAACAACTCTCAACAGCGGTGCTCTATGTGGGTTATTTCACTGAATCCTCCAAAAAAATCATCCGCGGGAGATAGTATCACTGTTTTAATTTCACAGATTTGGAAACTGATACCCAAAAATACACATTAACTAGTAATTTCAGAACTGAAACCAAGATCTTTTTGACCCTAGAGTCACACTTGACCATTGTGTTGTAGGGAACATTTAGCTACATTCTATTCTCATTTATGATACTGAATCTGTCTGACCCTCTACAATTGGGTGCAAAGTGACTTTCTTAGAAACTTTTATTTTATTTTTTAAATATATTTTATTGATTTTTTACAGAGAGGAAGGGAGAGGGATAGAGAGTTAGAAACATGGATGAGAGAGAAACCTTGATCAGCTGCCTCCTGCACACTCCCTACTGGGGATGTGCCCGCAACCAAGGTACATGCCCTTCACCAGAATCGAACCTGGGACCCATGAATCCGCAGGCTGATGCTCTATCCACTGAGCCAAACCAGTTAGGGCGACTTTCTTAGAAACTTTTAAATGTCTACCAGTGTTTTGAAAAGAACGCATTTTGATAGAGAAACTTATTAGTTTCTTTTGGGGTGGGGGAACAATGGAGTCATCAATTGCGAGATGGACAAGTTTGTATTGAAAGGCAAGGGCACCTAGAGCTGCCTGTTACCAAGGGAGAAGGGGCATCAGGAGGAGTGTGGGCAGGGAGCTTTCTGCCGGAGGCTAACTGGCAGTCTCTCTGGAAGCAAGCCTGAAGTGTCATCCTGTTTCGGGCCACGGGTATCAATTTTAATACTAATGGAGGCTTGAACTGAATCTTGAGCAGTTTACAAAAGTTCCCTTCGCTAGTCAGGAAGCCACGGACTTGGCGTTCAATAGAGTTTGGGATATGCTTGGGGCTGTGTAACGAGGCCCCGCTCCGTTCTGCTGCCTGTCACCATGGTGCTGCTCAACATCGTTTCTCTCTCCCCTCTCGCACATGGAAGCATCATCCTGTTACACACTAGTGCACTGACAGCTGAAATTACCAAAGTGGCCCATTATGTGTATCAAGACAGAAAAGAAAACAAGGCTGCGTTTGTCCCAGGTGTCTGGACAGCAGTTCTCCTGCAGATGGACCGGGACGGAGCCATGTCTGTCTGTCTGTCTGTCTGTCTGTCTCTCTCTCCTCTTAAAAATTAAGTGCATGTGGGAATACCCTTCACGATGCGATTTTAGAGAAAGTGGCGCTTGGCAGGACAAAGGCCAGAGCATTCCAGAACACTGAGACGTCCACATAACTGCACTTGGAGGTTGCATTTCAAAGCTCCTACCTCATGTGCTTCTTTCTCACAGCTCAGGGGATGGGGTGGGGTGGGGGTCAATAATCCTGAGGAAAGATTTTCCAGAGGTAAATTCACACCAGACAGGAACAGAGTTGGGGAAAGGAAAAAGGAGACTGAATCCCACTGACAACCAGCTAATTGTTGTGACAAACTCAGCTTTTAGGAGGTAGAGCTCCATGGAGTGTGGGAGCACTGACAAATCCCCATTTTAATTAGTGGCACCATGGGGAGGAAATGGGCTTACAACTGAGTAGTTTGCTGATCGGTCAACTTCAACCCACAACAAGACATGCTGAGAAGTGGACATTAACTGAGAGCTTTGACAAGTGGGACGTCGGCCCCAGCATGGCTGGTGGCGGGTCAGACTGTTGACTCTTCAGGTTCTTTCTGGAAGAGGATGCCATGCAAAGTCTAGACCAGTGGTTCTCAACCTGTGGGTCGCGACCCCTTTGGGGGTCCAATGACCCTTTCACAGGGGTCTCCTAAGACCATCAGAAAACACATATATAATTACATATTGTTTTTGTGATTAATCACCATGCTTTAATTATGTTCAATTTGTAACAATGAAATTGGGGGTCACTACAACATGAGGAACTGTATTAATGGGTCGCGGCATTAGGAAGGTTGAGAACCACTGGTCTAGACTCTCTCTCACTTGTTCTTCACCTACCTACCTTTCTGTTCCAATTCTTCTTAACAAACCTCTGCTCAGGCATGCAACCACAAGCCGGGTGACTGGCACTTCCACCATTCAACTCTCCTCTGAGCCAAAGTGCTGGACTTGGTGGGTTCTCTCTTCACCAAGTCAACACCAGGGCCCTCACAACATCCAATCTCCTTCCTGCCACAAGTTTACCTTGATTTCCATCTTGAGACATAATCCCTCTCCCACTTTGAGGAATCTTGATGAGACTACGAGTTGTATCCTTCCTTCCCTCTCATGCCCACCACCCTCCAACCCGAAGAGACAACTGGGTTTATGATCCCAATTAGGCCATTGTAATTCTTTTCTCCAAGACTTTGATTCTTGAGAAAAAGGACACAAAAGAAAAATAGTGGAAGCTAAATATTCTAGTAGCAAACTATGATCAGACTGTTCATTTTTTTTCTCGCCATCTAGACCCCTAAGTTGTCAGATTTCTATCCTGATTCTCAAGCTTTTGCCTAAATCCACTACTCCTCCATTTTCCTATATTACAGTCCTTTCTGCTTAAATTACACTAAGTGAATCCTGTTGCCTGCAGCTGAGTGACCCCAAGTGACTGGGTACCCAGAGAAAGCATCCTAATATACCACTCGATGTTTATTCTCCACATTTCTTTGCCTGCTCCCAGTAGGAAACCTTGCAAAAGGAACACAAATCATACTTGTGGTATATGAGAGGATAAATAAATAAGAAAAAAAAAAGAAGTATCATTACTAATGAGACTGGGTTTAGGACCTGGCATGAGCATCTTATTCCCAGATGTTCTCATGGGATCTACTCAGAAGCCGCCTTCCCATGGGATTCTCACTGAAGTTTGGAACATGAGAGCGATGTGTCTGAGTCTTCTTCCTGCTCCATTTACTGTCAGGGGCCCCCACACTCATTCATGCCCTCAACTGTTTGGGGTTGATGGCTGATATGTGTGTAAACAGCATACGGTATCTAGTGCAGAAGGGAGAAATGCTACCTCTCTCTTTCCCAGCCACCTTTCGGGCATGGTTTGTATTAACTAGCCTTAAAGAAGAAGAGTGTTGGCATGCCTTCAGATGGGTGTGTTGTGCATGTGTGTGTACTCTGTTGCCAAGCAACTTCAGGAACAACACATCCTTGCTGCACTCGTCTCCTGCCCAGTGTGTCCCTGGTGCCTTTGTTGGAAGGAAACATACCCACCTGACCTTGTGGACACTCAAATGTTTTTATGTACAAATAACCTTGGTCCTCAGTGTTAGTCAAAGGTTTCGACAACAGTACGGCAGCCAAAAAAGCCACAATTCCCAACCTGTAGATTCCAACTATGTGCTCAGAATGCTAAGGAGTGAGCCGGAGCATCTGCCTCTATGACTAGCATGTATACGTCTCACCAGTGATAAACATGCACGCGTGAAAAAGACACACGAGGAGGGAGCTCATCATAGCTAGATCGGGCCCCGGGGAAGGAAATCTGCAAAATCAGGTCAGCTTAGACTGGACCAGCTTGGCCAACACACTTTCCTGGCCACATCAATTCAGGCTTTCACAGGTTTGATTTTCTTTCAGCCCAATCCACTAAGGAGTTGTTCCAGAGTTCTGTGGATTTTCTGCACAATTACAGATTATCGCCATGGCAACAACGGAGCCATGTGACCACCATGCTACCTCAGAGACCAGGAACAGCCACTTACAGGCACTGCACATCATCCCGTAATGGGACTCGGTGCCACTGGTCTCACATTGTTTTAAGGCTAATCACTGCCTTTTCACAGATGTAGTTCCCCCCCACCCCCCCCACACACACACCCACTCTATTTTCATGATCTTTTAAAAACAGTTTGGATTTGCTCTAAAGCAGTTCCACATTTGCCTGTGTTTATTTGGTCATAAAAAACGGTATTATTTGGGGGGGGGGGTGGCGGAAGGAAAAAGAGGGGTAACACTTGATGAGTGGAGGCAGATGGGAGGCAACAGGCAGAGGAGAAACAACTTTGCTAGCAGATGGGTTTCTTGCCACTATGTCCCCGAGCTGAAATCTGTGACAGTCCTGACATTCTGTGTTCCCCCGCGCACAAGGCCACCCTAGGAACGGATAAAGCTTGCTTTCTTTCCAATGAGTTCAACTCTCCGGTCCACTTTGCAGGCACAATGAAAAGCGGGGCCACTGGTAATTAAGTTAGGGATGTGATTGAGAAGGGGGACCAGGTAATATTTTTCTCTCTGGCAAAACAATCAATTTATTTTTCAGAAACTGGTGCACATAGCCAAACCCCAGGCTCTTTCTGCCAAACATTCCCCCCTTAATTTTTTAACCTCTGGGCATTTCAAGGGAAATTGAATCCACATGTTTTCAGATTCATTTGCAAATGCAGTTTGCTCAGAGCTGTTTGATGACCAGTATGCCCTTTGAGTGTTTTTATGAGCTTAAACTTATTTTCCCCCAAGCCCTTTGCTTCTGAACCAGGAAGTGCCATTTGGAGTTTGAGGCAGAATTGAGAACTGATCATTTTCTAAAGCCTTCGCCAGTTTCTCGTGTGTCTCTCTCTGGACCCTGGCACAGCTAAGAAAAGGGTTTCGCCGAGTGCATAAGAATAATTGAGAGTAACTTACTGTTTTTACAACTGAAAAGCAGATCTGATATGGACACAATCCAATTCCTGGATCACGTGGCTTCCCCATCTCTCTTTATTACTGATGACATTTGTATGGGAGCAGATGCTTTCTTTCCCAGGGACACGTCTCCACCTGCGACATAATTCCCTGATTGAAATAATGCTTCAGAGGCAGAGTTGGAAGTTTAGGTTCAGCCCGTCCCCCCAGGCCAAACTGCAGAAAACCATCTTTGTTTATTAGAAGCAAATCATATCTGCAAAATAGAAGGGGCTCCTTTTCCATGCAATTTGGGAACGGTGTGGGTATTCTTTTCTAACTCAGCCGTATGATGCAAAATAAAATTCTGACTTCAAGGAAGGTGGGAACATTATACATAGGCGCCCCAGATATTATGAGAAAATACTTAATAACACGGGGGAAGAGTAACTGGGGAAGATGTACAGAGCAGGGAACATGGTCCTAAGCCCGGGATTTTTCTGAGTCAGCTCTCAGGTTTCCTTTGAGGATGTAAGGATGGATTCCACCTACATTCCAAGACACTTTGTTAATGAGGAATTAGTCTGAGGAGTTCTCTGGATAAACATTTGTGAGCAAATAACATTCCTCCAGGAAGCTCATTTAATATGGTGTCTATTTTTTCTTCCTTCTTTATTTCCTTTTACCAGACTTATGATCCCAGAGAAAGCTGCATTAAATTCACATGGCCTATTTTTAACTCTCATCTGGACTTCCTTTTTTTTTCTTCCCCTGTAAGCATGAGAATCAAGCAAATAATGACCCTTTGTATTGTGTCCAATGGAAGGTCATGAGCTCAGGGAATTTACTTAAGTTCCCGGGAGAAGTCAGGCCATGAAAGATGCGTGTGCATGGCCTTCATACTGTGCCATTTTGGCTGTCAGTACTGCTAAGAATGTTCACTCCCATTCTAGAGAACCTGCCTGTAAATTCACAGTTTTGTTTTATCCTTGGCCACCCAAATCAAAAAGGTTATGTGAATGGTAGAGGTGGTTAGTTTTATGACCTTGCTGTGGTTGGCCACAGCCTATAGAAGACAGCATTGCTAGATATAATATCAGATTGTTCTTTCATAATTCTTTATGAAATTTGCCCCTAGAGCATGTTCCTTGGGGTTTATCACAGAGAAGAGAAAGAGGAGAGGAAAAAGTGAGCTTGTTGGTAACTTACTATCAGTTATAGCAGGGGCCTCAAACTCCCATGTACTTAGGAGCCAGAATGATAATCTAAATGAGGGGCCCTATTGGAAGGGGCTGGTCTGGAGGTCAATGTCCTTTCCTGTATGGACAGTGCTGCTTAATTCAAGTTGATTTTTGTCGTATGGGACAATCTTTTTTTCTTCATTTTAATGAGAACTCATAAATTTATATTTTAGATGAAATCTCCTGATTTTAAAATATTGGGATTGTCTTCAAAACTATAAAATTGTATGGTGGACTGGAAACACTAGGTATATGGCACCTTTAGGTGCCAAGCAAGTCCAATGGAGCAGCCAAATGAGTGGAAATGCAGTCAAGAGTGTTGATTTCCTGGCCGTTTCTAAAACTCCTAGTTCCGGTGCCCAACTGAGATATAAGGTTCTAAGTCAGAGGAAACTGTGGTTGCTTTCAAGGAGTGGAGAGAATGCGAAATAGGTCAAGGGAAGGGGCAGGATGTAACCATGACCTCCATCCTAATTTGAGCAATTCATTCATGTATTCAGTTGATAATATTTATTGAGTACCCTCCATATATCAGCACCATACAAGAAGAGTGGTGGTAAACAAGTTAGTCATTGCTGCTATCAGCACAGAGCAATGTCTGTGGGGGATGCAGATATTAATCAAATAATCGCACAAATGGATGTGAACTGTCCAGTGCAATATGTCTTCCAAAGGAGAGGTGTGGGCTATAATATATCATCAGAGAATTTGATCTGGTCAGAGTGGTGGGAAAAGGGAATAAGGTGGACTTTGATAGCCATAAATTGGAGTTACCCAAGCTGAAGGGGCAGGGACCAGCTGTCAGGCAGAAGGAACAGCCCTTGCAAAAGCCTTGCAGCAGAAGGGAATGGGATGAACACAAGATACTGAAGGGCTAGTGTGGCTGGAATGCAGAAAACACAGAGGAGGCTGCAGAAATGGGCACAGACCAGGCACAAACAGAGCCTTCTACGTGGTTAAGGAGTTGTGACTGATTCTAGATGCAGGCAAGTGCAATTGAGTGGCTTTAGGCAGAGGAGTACAGGATCAGGTGCACATTTCAAAAAAAACCTTTCTGGCTGCAGGGTGAATGGTTTGGGAAAAGCATAAGCAGAGAGGCAAATTAGGAAGCCATTGCAGTGGTCCAGGAAAAATGATGGCAGCTGAGTTTAGCATGGTGAGTGGAGTCACAGAGAGAGTGAATGACTTTGAAAGAGAGTTAGTAAATATAAACGAGAGGACTTGGTAGTGCCCCGGATGATTAATTTTATGTCAACATTGCTAGGCTTTGGGACCCAGTGATAATCAAGCACTAATCTCAGCATGGCCATGAAGGTATTTTGTAGATGTGGTTAACATCTGCAGTCAGCTGACTTTCTTTGTTTCTTTGTTTTTCTTGTTTGCAGTCAGCTGACTTTAAGTAAAGGAGATTGCCCTTGATAATGTGGGTGGGCCTCATCCAATCAGTTGAACACCTTAAGAGGACAACCTGAGTTTTCTAGAAGAGAGAAAATGATGCCTTCAGACTGTACTACCAACTCCTGCCTGAGTTTCCAGCCTGCTGGCCTGCCTTACAGATTTCAGACTTGCCAGACCCACCATCATGTGAGCCAATTCCTGGTTCTACTTCTCTGGAGAACCCTGACTGACACAGTGCCTGTGAGAGACTTTCCACTCCATTCCTGAGATACTCTCTTCCTTCCAGAAAAAATACAGGATGCAAAGTATACCAAGTCCACCTCTACAAAGACATGGGAAGCGCTCATGCACACGTTTTTGCCATGTGAATAATGGTGGGACAAGGACATATGTCTTTAGAGAAAGCAAAGGAGTTGGATTGAGGACAGAGAGAAAAACCAAGCCCTTTAAAAAGAAATTTAGGAAGGCTAAAAAATCTTACAAAATATGAAGAAAAAAAAGTTTTTCTTTGACAAATGGGTCTTTTATCCCAAAGCTTTTTGGGTCCTTAAAGAAAAAGACAAATGTTGGTAAAAGGAGATGGCGTTTCATATGGACAATTACTTGAGCCTCAGATTGGCAGAGCTGGCCACAGCTCACTGAGTTTTCCCAGGTCTTGGAGAGACGGAGCTCTTGGGGCTGGAGGAAGCTGAGGTCCTGGCTGAGAAAGGCTGAGGAAGCTGATACTCACCACCAAACAAATCGTCCCAGAGAGTCCAGAGGAAGAGCAATAAATCGGCGACCTCCAGTTTCCATTACTGTGAGCCCTTTAACCCCTAGAGCCAAACAAAAAAGTAAATAAATTCCCAGAATAGAACTGGCTGTAAAAAATGAAAAAGGAAATGCTTTCTTTTCTTC
>NW_006292696.1:7279861-7280370 GCF_000327345.1 Myotis davidii | reverse complement strand
TGCTCCTTTTAACAGGCTCACTGGTGCAGGTGAAAGAAGGAACCTACTGCAGAGCATATTCTATTGCTGTGCAGCTCTGGGTTATGCCAGCTTATCTCCTCTATGGATCCAGAAGCTCTCTCCTCTAAGCCTCGCTGAGGAGGGAGGAAGCTCCCTATGTGGCTTATTACTACTGCTGCCAATCTACTGGACATCCTCTGTTATCAAAATCCCTGCATTCTAATACAGCCCACCAAGAAATAACCCATCAAGGTTGGGGGTTACTACTGCTGCCAATCTACTGGACATCCTCTGCATTCTAATTCAGCCCACCAAGAAATAATCCATCAAGGTTGGGGGGAAACTAAGATGGCGGCATAGATAAACACTGGGAAATTGCTGCCTCTCACAACTATTGAATAATACTTCAAAAACACAATACGGACATCATCCAGAACCACAGGAAGGCTGGCTGAGTGTAATTCTACAACTAGAAGGAAAGAAAAGCACACTGAGAGCCAGAGGAGCTG
>NW_006292696.1:7268074-7278027 GCF_000327345.1 Myotis davidii | reverse complement strand
GGGCTTTGGAGGGAGGGTAGGGGAGGGTGGGGGTAAGGAAGAAAGATCAACCAAAGGACTTACATGCAGGCATATAGGCCTAACCAATGGACACGGACAACGGGAGGGAGGACAATGGGGCGGTAGAGGGTAACGTGGGGACAAGGACACATATGTAATATCTTAATCAATAAAAAATATATTAAAAAAAGAAATAATCCATCAAGTATAACTATGCAGAGAGATAATGTACATATATATGCTGTAAACACATAGAGAAACTACCTCAGGAGCTAAGTGAGAACATAAAGTCAGCGGGCAGAAATGGCCCGCCTTAAGCAGAGCATTAAGTGGTCTTAACGGACTAGTTCTAGAAATGATCTGAAACTCCCAGTTGAGTCATAGACTGATACCAAAGACTTGGAGATACCTCCAGGGCCAGCATCTCTAGAGAGGACTGGAGCTGTTGGAACTAAAACTCTAACTCTTCCCTGTGCATCTGAGTGAGCACTTAAATCTCCAAAGATTGAACTATAAAGAGAGATTAGTTTATTAATAATTCACAGACTTCAAGAGGAAAAGAAAACGTCAAAAGCTCATGCACAGGAACAAAGCTGATTTTATTTTCCTGTTTAGAATGGAGCTATGTGCAGAGAAGACGAAGGGCCCGGTTCAAAAATTGAATTTGGTCTTTTTTTTTCCTTGTCTTCATGTTTTTAAAGAAATGTTTCTAATAAAATATATGTGAGCATTTAGTCTGATTTTCCTCTGCATACTTCAAGTTTCTCAAATCCTATGAGGTTTGCGGGGAGTGTCAAAAGCAGAATACTTCATTCAAGACTTTAATAGGTTAAGATATTTTCATGGTGAAGTTACTAGCCAAGCATACTTAATTGGAGTCTGAATTCAAGGTAATACACTCAAGAATGGGTGTGGACGAAAGAAAGGTTAATAAAAATCTGGATTTAAAATGACTTGACCAAACCCCTTAAGAGGACACGCCACTCTCCAAGAGAAATCTCTCAGGAACATGGGGAAAAAGTTACATTTTTTCAGGAGTCTACCAGACGGGGGTGTCCTTGAGAATAAGAATTTCTCCTCCTTTCTCTTGGCATCCCAGGATTCAGCTGTGAGCCACATACGGACCTACCTCAGTTTCCCCAACAGGCCGACATAAAGACAGACAGATGGGAACAAGAATAAGCAGAGCCGACCACTTCCTGGACAGGCGGGTGTCATAAAAGGAAGGCCCTTCACTTTCCTCAAGAGAAACGGTATGTACGGCCTGGAGAGGGGCATGTGTTTACTGCATCCCAGCTCCTTGAGTCTCCGAAGACGCTGCTCCTGGGATTATCCACTCCCTCTTTTGCAAAGTTTCTCCATCCAATGGATCACTGCCATCAGCTCTGGAGCCATCTCTCACCTTCATAAAATCCTTGGCCCCAATACTCCTATAGCTACAATTAATTTTCGTAGCCTCCCTGCAAAACAAACCCCATTTTTAAAGCGTCCCAGATGGCTGTTTTATTTTCTAACATTCCATTCTTTCTTCAGGCCATGCTAATCAAGTTCCTGTCTCCATTGCTCTACTGAAACACATAATTTGGCACCGTCTGAGCTGAGATTACATATTTATGTTTTGATTTGTTCACTGTCCATCTTTCTTATTAAAATGTAATCTCCACGGAAAGGACTTAGGGCTGAACATTGTTGTTCGTGTATGTATCCCCAGCAGAGGGCCGACGCGTAGGTTCTCAAAATATACTGATTTCAAATAAATGAGTAAAATAAACGAGTAAAAAGAGATCACGTCATTTTATATGAAATTCATGTGCAATCCCAGAGATGGCCCTTTGATGGATAAGTGGTATGTTAATATATAAACGGACTGCCGGAAAGTCTCCCTTTGAACAGTCACTCTGTGGGAAATGGCTGCTGGGGAAATCTTCCTCTTTGGAAGCAGAGATTCGGGCTCCAAACCTCCTTGTGGAGGACAGCATAGGTGTGTAGTAGGCAGCAAATAAATGTTCAGTTGGCATCCTCGCATCATATGACAATTACCAAAAATACAACTAGAACGGGGTTTTTTGCTAAGTAGTATAATTTGGTGCTAAGGGAAAGTACCTTGAAGCTTTGCTGAGTTGCTCTGAGTCTAAATGAAGGAACAGCCCAGGCTTTGTCCTTGAGGATGCTAGTGAGGCAGCTGCCCGTTCTTAGTATGGAAATACTTCTTTAGGACCATCAGATGAGTTGTTACTCTTTTGGGATAACAATTCCCTGACTCCAGTTTTAATTCCTTATCTTGTTGCTTTAGGTCAGGGATAGCAAATGAAATATATCTCATGTGCTAAATCTGATTGAGTCACTCATCAATACTTAATCCAACACATATTTATTGCATACTTGCCTACTTACTGTTGTAGATGCTGGAAATAAAACAGTGATCAAAAGAGACAAAAGTCCTGCCCTGATAGAGTTTATATTTTGGTAGTTGGTGGTTGCTGGGCTAGCAGTAAAGATTCTGGGATCTATTAGTGATGTCTGTTACGGGTGGAGAGATGGGTGTGGCAGCAACGGTGCTAGCCCAGGATTTGCCATTTTGTTCACAATGTCCACTTAGCTTTCTAGCTCACGTCATCTGCCTCTAGAAACGACTTAGTCCCCACTCCCGGCTGAGCTATACTCCAGGCTATCCGTCTATAAGTGAACACTAATAAAGGGTATTTAAGTATACCTAGGTCAGTGTCTTTTCTTCAAGTCAATATTTACTGCTAAGCCCTGCTTGACATTTTACTTGGTCCCAGTAGCTGTTTCCTTGCTTAATTCTTTGTGATTAGATC
The DNA here is from genome assembly GCF_000327345.1 of Myotis davidii. NCBI lineage: Eukaryota > Metazoa > Chordata > Mammalia > Chiroptera > Vespertilionidae > Myotis > Myotis davidii. The sequence continues at coordinate 7,275,208 of NW_006292696.1, read as the reverse complement.
CTGGTTTTATATCACAAAGCTTTCTATCTTTGCACCTACTGCTGAATTCCCATTTTGGCTCCCCTGTTTATACACTTATTCATTTATCCATGCAAGAACTAGTTACTCAGAGGTGACTTTGTGCCAACTGGTTCTACGCACTCAGAAGGCAGAGCTGAGCAGAATAGATACACCCCCTGATCCCAAAGGAATTTATGTTCTAGAAGTAAGATAGAAATAAACAGGCAACTTTATAAGATAATCCCTTATAATTTATGTGACTGGGGTAATAGGGTAATTTAAATAGAGTGATTAGGGGAGCATAATCCTAGGAGGTGATATGGAAGATGAACCTGAAGGATGGAACCAACTTGACATATTCCAAAATCATTACATCTGGAGTATAATGAATGATGGAAGGATAGTGAGAGATGGAATAGAAAAGCAGGCAAAAGTCAGATCAAGGAAGTTTCTAAAATATAGTAAAATGGTGCTTGCCTATCTGGAATTGTTGCTTATTTCCTACTGGCAGACTTTATAGGTAGCACCATTAGCCACCTCCCAAATTACCTACATAATGGCACCCGGGGTCAGCCATGTCCAGTGACTACAGCTCAATACTGAGACCTCTCAGTGTCTCCCTTCACATCCTTGTGTCTGCTCTGAAGCCTGCACTGGGCACAGTCTGGTCTAATCCACTTCCAACTGAACCCTGGGCAGATTTCATTGCTCAAAGCTGCCCTTGCACCCCCTTCTCAAGTTCCCACATTTCCCCAGATTAAAAATCATCAGTTAGATGGGAAAGGGGTGCCTAGGGAGGATGTTTTCTGACAATCACCTGAAGCACTTAGTGACAAAGCAACCTCAGCTATAAAGTGGTCCCGAGGCCCAGGCTCTAGGGCAGGACTGCAGCATGGCACTAATTACTCATTCTGAAAAGTTGCCTTATTTCAAAGATTCAGAGCCCGGGGCACTGCCTATCAAAACTCAGGGTAAAGAGGCTTCTTACCAGGGACAGCTTATTCCCTGACTTGAAAGCTCTGTGCCAAGACCTCTGTCCCCACATGATTCCTACCACCGTCACTGGGTCTGATATCCTATTGTTAGCATCAATCCTTTGGTTCCTAAAGGTTGTCCAGTTTATTATATAGAAAAATTCTGAAGAGTCAATATTTTAAGCCATCAGTAATTTTACCTCAGTTTCCTCTCTCGCTCGCTTGCTCCAAATTGTCTTGTGAAGCTGCCTACTCCACGTCTTCAGTTCCCGTTCTAGTCAGAACTCGCATAACCTTATTCGTCTAGTTATCTTTAACCTACAGTTCTTCCAGTGCCTGGTGCCGTGCAGTTAAATATTATTCCCACAGTACAGATGGGAAAATCTAATCTATGAATTCCATTCTTTAACTCTCTGGTGATATCTAACTGAATCAGGACTTTCAGAACTTAATTTCAATGGACAGCACATGAGAAACTGGAGAGGAATACAAAGAGGTGAACAGAGGAATTTCCAGAGTGCCAAAGGTTTGGAATAGGGCTGCTGTTTCTCTAACACCACAGATGTGCTACAATCATAGCTAGCAAGCTCAGTACAGATACCGCATGTCTATTATACAGTCATTCAGATGGTTGCTTTTAACATTGGCCTCAATGCAGACGGCTACAAGATCTCCCATAGACCATCCTGGACTAAATTTTTAGGGGAGTGTTTCTGTGTCAGTCTGCATTTGGTAAGTGGTCTGGAAAGTGCATCATGAGAATACCCTAGGGTTTCCTTGGGGCTCCAAAGTTGCCATAACATTAAAGCAAGAACAATGTAGATTAACACAGAATGGGAAGAATGGAAGTCCTGCCCCTTGAGGTAGCTGACCAATAGAGTGGCTCTCAAAACAATGGAATGATGTATAATTCCAACCTAAAAATTGATTCTGGTGTTTTTTGAATTTAAAAAATATGAAAAAGAAAAAAAGCATGGAAATAAAAGAAAATATGAAGAAAACATGAAAAACAGGAATCCATACCTATGATGACGAGAGTATGACGGCCACCTCAGCAGCTAAAAGGTCAGGTATTTATAATTTTTTTATATATTAAAAATGATACCAGCATAACCTCATTGAAGAGCAATAATTAGGACAAAAGGGTAGGTCAGCGTCAAAAACAATGCTGGATTCCCAGGACCCAGTATCTGGCTTAGTCAGCTTTTGTCAACCTGAACTGAACACGAGCACAGGCAGGATACAGGCTGTCATTCCCAATTAACACAATCTCTGCTTTGTCCATGTTTAGTGTCAAGAAATTACAACATGTCTACGAAGAAACAGCCGTTGGATGCCAGTGTCCCATTCACACCTGTCTTGCACACAACCCAACCTGATCACTTAGTAATGTCACCATCCCAGTTTCGGTCGTATTTTCCACATTTGTTTCTTATTTTCACGTGGTGCCAGAATGGCCGCCTTTATAAGCAAACCAAGGGAGATGACTCAGAACCTCTTTTCCCTAACCAAATGGCATCACGTCCGCCAGAGTAAAAGAGAACACACCAAAGAGTGCTGTGTTCTCTGATGACCTAAAAAAGTGATTCTGGCCAAGAACCAACACTGAAGGCCTCCCATGGGTTAGCTTGGTTTTCCATAGGGACCTGTGTTGACTTCTACTGAAAGTCCAGGTTGGCCAGCAAGTGATTGCTCAGCAGTGAGATATGCACAGCACATGGCAAATGCCCTCTGAGACAAAAGTCTGCTCATCTCCTCTATAAATGGTCTCAGGAGGCTGTGCATACGAAGAGTGTCAAGCTCCAAACTGAAGCTTGACTTCTGACAAGCTCCTCTTTTTTTTCTTTTTGGTTAATCCTCACCCAAGCATATTTTTTCCATTGATTTTTTTTTTAATAGAGAGAGTGGAGAGAGGGAGGGAGGCAGGGAGGGAGGGAGAGGAAGAGAAACATCGATGTGAGAGAGACACATTGATTGGTGGCCTCCTACATAAGCCCCAACTGGGGCTAGGGATAGAATCTGCAGCCCAGGTACATGCCCTTGATCAGGAATCGAACTTGTGACCCTAAAGCGTGCAGGCCGTTGCTTTAACCACTGAGCAACACCAGCCAGCGCCTCTTTGTCTTTTATTTCTTTAGCAACTGGAGTCTGGATCAATTCCCAAAGTTCAGCGTAATTTTCAGAGTTTATAGGCATTCCATTGCTCCTAAAGAACAGAGTATAAAAATCTGGTAGAGTGAACCAAACTAATAAAATTGAGAATGCAAACTACCACCCATCCCCCCTTACACTGATTCTAGCAATTGGGTGTTTTCCAGGTCCATTAGCACAAGTGTGTTATCATTTTTCTACCAGAGGTCAGTGTTAAAAGTCCCCTGGCTGCTCTAGACCGATGCTCAGAAATTTGAAAGATGGGGAGGTTTGGCTTGGCTCATCCTATTTAATTTGCACGATGCCTGGATCTGTCAGGTTCTAAAGAAAGATACAGCCCAGGAGGTTTGGGAACTTCCTAATGTGAGTTGAGTTGGCAGCAAGCATGCTTGGCTTCCACTGATTACAGCTTCAGTTTCTGACCCCCAGGAGGCCAAACCCGTAAGAGGAAAATGTGTATAGTAAACATTGCGACCGAGGTTCATAATGAAAGTCAACTTTTTAGCACCAATGCCTTCCTTATGGCATAGAACTGAAGAGAAATACCAAAACCCACATGAATCCAGATGCCCAACAATAGAAGAATTGTCTAAAACAATGTCGCCTCCGTAAGACTGAATATTGGCAGCCCCTATAAACCATGGTTTGGGATATTATTTAATTACATGGGAAAATGCTCAAAATGCTAAGTTAAAAAGTGGGAGGCAGTACTGTAATTTATAGTACGGTTACAAAAAAGTGTTAAATGGTTATTTGTATATGGTGAGGTTTAACTATAAATTTAATTGTTGAATATGTTTTTATGAGATGGGATGATAATTATTAATGTGTGTGTGGCAGGGGAACTCCAGCCCTTCATCCTCCCTGGCTGTCTGAGAAACAACTGAAGCTGCTCAGACAGATTCTCTCTAGAAAAGGTAGTCAGAACCACAGTGGAACTACCCTCCCCTGGGGCAGGTGCATGGGGCACTGGGAAGCTGTTGGCTGAAACAGAGCAGTGAGATGAGAATATTCTGTTGGAGAAAGGGAGGAGGGGGGAGAAGGAGTAAGAGGAGAAAAAGGAGGGGGGGAAGGGAGGATGAAATCTGTTTATTTTTTTAATATACAGAAAAGAGTTCATTGTGGCTGATTTGTCTGGACCAATCTCAGTTGTGTGGATCTCGGCCACAGAAATTATCTAATTACAGCTATTGTAACATTTGGTAGAATCCCTGCTAATTGAAGATTGACTGATACTTCACATTAATGTCTGGCAACTAAAAAAGTAAGTAGCTATTAATATCTGTGACCAGTGAAAACAGGTTAAGAGGTGAGGTGAATGTAAGGATAGATTTGCATACATTGAAGAAGGTACCTATCCTATATAATAAGAGAGGGGTATGCTGGGGGAGAAGGAGTAAGAGGAGAAAAAGGAGGGGGGGAAGGGAGGAGAGAGGGAGAAAGAGAGAGAGAGAGAGAGAGAGAGAGAGAAGGAAGATAGGGAGAGAGCCTCTAAATTTTTCTGGTACTAGAGAAGAAATGAGCACAAAAGATTTAAATGAGAGTTCACATGTGAATTGTTCAATGTCTTTCTGCATTTGACAGACAGGTGGGTGAAGATGAATAGTTCTGGCTGGACCACCCATGCTCCTTGAAACATGATCCTGCTCTGTGGGAGGGGATATCATCCCTTTATAAGAATTACATATATTTTCTCAAATTTCCACAATGTATAAGTTTACTCTTATACTCAGTAAAATGAATCAACCAATTAATAAAAATTGGCTCCTCCCAATAATTTATTAGATTAATGAACTAGGGCTACTCTCCTTGGCTACGGTGAGTTACAACATGTCATCACCCTTAAACCTCAAGGCAAAAGTGATAGTTATTATTTGAATCAACTAATTAACTTAACATTTATTGAGCATCACCTCTGTGCTAGGCACACTGGAATGTACTTGAGATACAGTATTGAGCAAATCAACCCTAGCCCCTGACCTTAAGAGGGATCAGAATGGAAGAGGCTAAAAGAGCATCTGTAGGACCATCTGGGCAGCATGCCAAACCAGCCCTTGATAATACAAAGGCCTGTCCATGCCCTAAATATTCCTTGAAAGGTGAGAGACAAAAGCATGGTACAAAGTCCATTCTTAGTGAAGCATTGTTATGAATCGATTTTAGTCTGGAGCCGGTGGCAGTTTAAAAACAAAATCAAACGTTCAAGATAGTTCTCTTAAGAAGAATAAAGTGCTTATTATTCATTATAATGCAATGCCAAAAAAAATGAAGGGTTGTAGGGGTGAATTGGGGGTGGGGAAAGAATCCTACCCTTCCAGGCTATGTAATTTGGAGGCTATTAAAATCCTATCACCCTTTCTTTTAATGCATTTGTTACAGAGGAGCAGTTGCCCACAGTTTGTCAGTAACAGCTCAGCATATGCAGAAAATCAATCCCAAAACAAAGTTCAAAGAAACCCTTGCAAAGCTCTGTTCGAGGTGACAAATGGTTGCTAATGAGCGATGGAGGCCCTCTCCTCATTTGACTGACAGGTGAAAGGATAGCTGACTGGGAAGGACCACCTGCTCACTCCCGCCCAATTAAGATTTCCAACTGTTTGCAGTAACATGAGATTCACATTAATAGATTTCCCTTCTTAATCTGCCCCAGAAAAATCCAATGTGAGATGGAAACTCTGAGGAATGATTGTAAAATAAACTGACATGGATTGTTTCAACATTTCCATAGCCTTAAGCTGCCAATGACGACTCCTGTTTTCTCTTTAACTACAGTGCTCCCTAGTTGCCTTTGAACTGTGCCCTCTACCACTACCCACCCACCTTTTTGAGACTTGCCAGAGTCTTATTCCATTCCTGCCAGAGTCTTCTATCCTAACTGATGTGGATCAGCTAGTACACTTGATGGGTGCTTGCAGCTCCTACTGAACACCAAAGTTCTTCCCCCAGACATAAAAGCATGACCATGAAATTGTGAACTTCTCAGGCATTCTTCTACTGAATTGAAGCTGACCTTCTGAACTTGATAAGAATATTTCCTTGTGTCTTGTGTTTCTAAAACTCCACATCTAGACCTGGATGGAATTTGTTGTGGGATGTATATATATAGATAGATAGATATAGATAGATAGATATAGATATAGAGATAGAGATAGAGATAGATAGAGATAGAGATAGAGATAGAGATAGAGATAGAGATATATAGATATAGATATATATTGGGGGCTTGACTTACGAGTGTCCCGACTAACAAGTTTTTCGAGATACGAGCCATCTCAGCCGATTTTTTGCTTTGAGTTGCGAGCTAAAATTCAGGTTACAAACCAGCTTCAGATACCCCCCACCGCTAGTTGGCGCAGCGAACGTCACAGTGAACACCACAACATCAGCCCAGCATCACGTGTCTCACTCGTTCAAAATTGATTTGACATACGAGTACTTTGCGTTACGAGCTCCGTCACGGAACGAATTAAACTCGTAAGTCAAGGCCCCACTGTGTGTGTGTGTGTGTTTGTGTGTGTGTGTAGTATTTAAAGGTGGAATTGGCTTTGCAGTTCAATATTTTTCTTCTTTATGATGGACTTTCTTGATTGTCAGAAAAGACTGCTTATGTCCACCAAAAGACACGTACAAGAATGTTAATGAAAGCTTTGCCTGTGATAGCCCCAAATTAAACAATATAAATATCTACCAATAAAAGGATGGGTAAATAAGGTGTGGCCTATTCACACAATGGAATACTACACAGTAATATGTACATAGAGTTTCAGCAAGACTAAAGGGCTGGTGATAAGCTTATTAATGACCCCCCTCCCCCAAAGATACCCACATTCTAATCCCTGCAACCTGTGATTGCTACTTTTTATAGCAAAAGGACATTTCATATGTGATTAAACTAAGGATTTAGAGATGAAGAGTTTATCCTGGATTATCTGGGTGGATCTTATGTAATCACAAGGGTCTTTATGAGAGGGATGTGGAGGGAGTTTGACTATAATAGAGGAGAAAACAA
>NW_006292696.1:7248038-7267917 GCF_000327345.1 Myotis davidii | reverse complement strand
CCTTTCACAGGGGTCACCTAAGACCATCGGAAAACACATATATAATTACATATTGTTTTTGTGATTAATCACTATGCTTTAATTATGTTCAATTTGTAACAATGAAATTGGGGGTCACCACAACATGAGGAACTGTATTAAAGGGTCGCGGCAGTAGGAAGGTTGAGAACCACTGCTTTAGAAGGAACTGAGCCTGTTGACACTTTGCCTTTATCCTGATAACACTCATTTTGGACTTCTTTCATTCAGAATTATAAGAGAATAAATTTATAATGTTTAAGCCACCAAGTTTGTGGTAATTTGTTACAGCAGCAACAACAAACTAATACCAGGCAAGATCACACTACTTATATTTGCCCTTCAATCCCTTAACTTCAATCTTCTTCCCTCATTTCCACCACACCAGCCCCATGAGACAGTTCAAGCCAGAATTCAAAGGCCCAGGGCTGTAGCAATAGGGCATGGGATTGGCATGGGCAGGAGGCATAGTGGCCTCCACCCAAGTCATCTTCAGGGTTCCTTGGGCATAACCAGGACATTCCAGGTAAGAACTGGTAAAATTTTCTTTCTCCTAAAACCCAACTTTCAAGCAGTGAAAAAAGTTGCCAAAGGAGCTGTCAGAATACTTCGAGCGAGTGTCACTCCTAGATGGGTCTAGAAATTGCCTGGGCAGGAAAGCCACATATTTTTAGTGAGTTATGTCTATGGCATACAACTCAAACCCCAAAGTAAATTTTCCAACCGTGGCTTAAGTTATCTGGTCTGGCCGCCAATGAAGATCCAATTTTCTGGTGGATTGTCAAGTCTCGCTGCCACTTTGTGGTAAGGTGAATATTTTATTCATTCATTCACTCACTCATTCAATACTTATTGAGCTGTTACTCTGTGTCCAGTAAACAGGAAATGGGAGGGGAATGAGAAAACCTGAGTTCCCGCCCTCAGGAACTGCTTACAGGCCTCTGAGGTATTTCTAGAGATTGTGGCTTGAGGGGTGAAAACTGAAGCTTGGCTATTTGGTCCTCTAATATAAACCATTTCTCACTAAAACATTAGATATTAAATACTAAAAAGTCAATGTGTGAGGGTAACAACTTGTTCTTATGTGCCGTTTGTTAAGTGGTAATTGTTACAGGTAAGGTGCTCAATAATAAATAATGAAGAGAGGTGGGAAGGAGGGAAGGAAGGAAGGAAGGAAGGAAGGAAGGAAGGAAGGAAGGAAGGAAGGAAGGAAGGAAGGAACTTCTGGGTGGACCCCCACCACCATGGGTCTTCTATTTTCATACTGTTCTTCCAATCTGTGACCTCCTTGAAGTTGGGGGTTACGTTTTATTCATTTCTGTAATCCCAACACCTAGCACATATCAGCACTTAATACAAATAATGTTGGATCAATGACTATTCACCAGATACTAAGAGATCATTTCAAAACTGAACAGCCATTCAACCTACTTGACCTTCTCTTAGCCCCCCTAGTCTAGATCAACCTCCTCAGCCCCAACTTTTACCAAGCACAGCATCACCTCTGGGACTAGCGAGCACAGGAATACTAGCTCTTTAGATCAGCAGATGAGTGTGTCCTGTGGCCAAAGCAGACAGAGTGTGAAAAACAAAACAAACAAAAAAGGTAATAAGGGCAAATGAGTCCCAGGTACATCCAGCCTCAGTTGGCCATTTTAAATTGCCAGCACAAATATTTATGGGGAAAAGGGTCAGATGAAAAAACAAGCAAAAAAAATCCCCCCCCCCCAAACTAAAAGGTAGTGAGTAACAAGATATGTTTCTGGCTCGCCTCAGAAGAGAGAAAAGCAGCCCGGATCGCTGCGACTCCCGCATCATTTTGAAGAATTAATCAGTTCACACCAGACGGAGACCAACAGTGAAGTTCGCTGAGGAAGTTTGGAAACCTGAGGAAAGCAAGGTTTTCCAGCTGCCACTGCGCTTCGGAGCTCCTCAGAGGAACTGTTTCACATCTCCTCCTCCTCCTGCGATTTCTCAGTCTCTTCGCTGTGAACCGGGAACAACTGGGAGGTGCGACTTTCCCTTCAGCTTCTCTCAGGAGAAACTGGAAATATGTCCTCTCTTAGCTGCCTGTGAATTTCTTCAGATGGAAGATTAACTGCCTCGCTGCTGGTGGGGAGCAGCCTGCTCCTCTTCCCTGCCCAGGCTCTCCTGCTGCTCATCAGTGAAGGATTCAGGGTTGGGGGTGGGGGGTGTGCATCTGCCTCGATTGGTTCCCAAGGGCTATTTTCTCAGCTTATCCCCTCCCAGAGCCAAGGAGTTATGGCCTGCAGCAACCCGGTAACATAACTAGGTGTTCAGCCTTCAGGTAGTGTGGGAATCATTCCTACAGGTTTGCATTTTCCATCATTAAAAAGTCATGAGAACATTGGCGGAGGTATGAAACAAAGCCACAGCTGTTTCTCTAGCCCAAGGACTAGAATGGTCACCTGCACTTGCCTGACAGAGGAGCCAGGACTGCCTGGAGCAAGACTGACAAGCATAAAATGTATTTTCTTTACAATCCCCATACTGGTTCCAATAGCTGCCCCTCCTGCCTCGGGCTCCCATCCTCCACCAGAGTAAATGCCAATCAGGACAGTCAACTTCTACCTCCAACTGCCCCCTCTGGTGCCGCAGGCTCCGCCCCTCAAGGCCTGGGGCCTCTGCTCTTTTTCCCTTTATCTAGTCTCTCTTCCATCTGAAACAACACCCCTCTCACTTCCCAGGGCTCCCACCCAACCTCACTTTCCTTCACAGATCTCCACAGCCCCTGCCACATGGTATAGTTATTAGTCTGTGGTCTGTTTCCTCCCACTAGCATGTAATCTCCTGGAATACAGGGATTTGGGTTCCTTTCTGTCACTCCAATGTGCGTCCTGGCACCCGGATAGTCCTTGGCATGTAATTGATGCTAAAATGTGTTTTGTTGAATGAATGAGTGAACACAAGGTCCTGCCAGACTCAAGGTTCTTGTGGTAAGAACCAGGTTGTCCTGTACACACCAATATTGAAAAGATGGAAATGGACTTGAAGTGTGCTTACCCTCTTAGTCATCCATTCTAAACCCAGCACCCAGAACTTAACTCCTCAACTTAACTCCTGCAGACCTTTCACACACTCATGCATCAGCAACATTTATTGGTTCCCTAAACGTGTAGGCAGTAAGGTCCCGTGTGGGTGAGACAGTCATGAACAGGACAGACACTGCCCCTGCCCTCAGGGGGACTGAGAGTCTGGCAGAGAAGACAGACTTTAAAACAAGTACTAATAATAGCAACTGAGCCCTCTTAAAGGGAGTTCATGGACCTAAGGGGACCCAACGCCTGAGGCCTCCCCCGCTCTGGGGCCATCCCCGTAGTTTCTAAAACCTAAATAATGCTCTGTGAATACAATGTAGTGCATAATTCTTTAGGAGAGCCCCTGAAAAGTGTCTTATGGTCAAGAATGTCAGGATTCATAGCTGGCCAATTCAGGAAAAGAAATTTAGAAATGGTGTATCTTGCACTACCAACCTGTGTAAAGCATGTGCTGGTCTCCCTCCCATCTTTTCTCTCAATCTCATTCTTCACTTATGCCTACAGTTACAGAGACGTATAGGCTCTGGGAATTCTCACAACAATCCTCCTGAGGTAGATGCTAAAAGCCCATTCTAAAAGTGAAGGAACCGAGGCTCAGAGAGCTTCTACAACTTGTTGAAAATCACACAGCTGGAAAGTGGCTACCCTGAGGTTCGAACCCAAGTGTAAATGGCTCTCCAGGGCAGGTCTCTCTAGGTTCCTTGCTTGTGCTTCCACAGTCAGTGTGGCAGGTCCCCTCACAGTGTCTGGCAGCACCTAGCCTTCAGGGCTCTGCACACAGCAGATATTGCTTCTAATCCTGTGTGCTAATCCTGTGTTGGTCTTGCAGGAAAACAAGCTCTCCCAGTCAAATGGGGCGGGGAGGTCAATCCCATGTCCTATAGGGATGACCGTGGCTCCTGGTCCTGGCACAGAAGGAGGGCTGAATATCAGACTATCCTGGACACTTTGCAGGGTTTCCTCTGGGAGCTGGAGTGGAGAACGAGGAATAACAATGGACTCTTTTTTTTCGTAGACTCCATCACTGACTTTCTGGGTGACCTGGGCAAATCATTTAATGTCACACACTTCCCTTTCTTCATCGGTAAGATGAGGCGGAAATAATACTCAGCAGTCCCACATAGGGACAAAGATTCATATAAAAGTCAAGCTCCTAAAATGAAGCGACACAGGCACAAACACAGGGATTTTTATTACTACAGGCAGAGGTTCACGGAGGGAAATGAAAAAGGGGAGGGCCTTTAAATTTTCTGTGACAGGATTCAGCTGCCCTCCACCATCACTGCCCAGCAAAATCCGGTAATTTATCCACTTCCCCCAAAGCAAAGGATCAGATGGCTCCACCTGCAATGGCTCTTTCATGTCATGTTTGCATTTGCCTCTTAAAGAGCTCTCCTTGGAAAACAGAAACTAATAGTAACAGCAATAACAATAATAATATCCCGATATCTGTCAAGTGCTCTGCAGATTACAAGTACTTTCATATACCTATGTTGCTAATTTCAGCCTCAAAATAACATTCAGTAATGGTTGATTCCTAGCACCTTCATTTTAAAGATGAGAAACAGCTCAGAGAGCTAGAAAGTTGACATAATGGCAGATAGAGGACTCAAAACCCAGCTATTCTGATTCCTCATTCAATGATCTCCCTACACACTGGGCTCGACAATGATGACCAGCCTCATCGCTTGTCAAACATATCTGTCCCTAAGTAGTCCAAGTTGTGAAAGGGTCACCTTGAGAAAAACACCATTCCTGCACAGTGCTATGACTCAATTGGTTTTCATTTCCAAAGATGACATGGTTTATTTTATTTTCATAAAACTCCGGGATACGTATGCCAGCACATTCACTCACTCCAGTTTCCCTCCTTGTCAGTTGGGCTTGAAATTCGGAATCATGTTCCTGGATTTTTTGTATTTTTTTTTTTCCAGAAGTGAAGTTAACAAAATCTGACTGTCAGAGCCTTGGCTCTCTTTTCATTACTTTTGGATGGAAGGGAAACATTGGAACAGGGGTAACAGAAGGGGCTGGCATAAGCCTGGGACTTAAAATTCAGGAAACAATGGAATAACCATTCATGAATGGCTTATGGCTAATGTATTAAAAATCACATCGAGCATCTATATGGATCTTCTGAGAAGTTAACCCCTGCGCCCATTTACCGCGTTGTACTCTGCTGGGGTCCCTTTAAAACAGGTTGTCCCACGTTACCAGATTAACTGCAGCTGTCACAATTTCAGTTCATGTGGTATGCTTACTTTTCTCTGTTTGGATAGTGAGAGGATTTTTAGGAGGTTATGGAAAGCAATCATACGAACTCTACTCAATTTAATCTTAAAAAGTATCATTTCTGTGGGATCGTGATTCCTTTTAGAATCCCCAAGCATAGTGACTCTCTGTAAGCCATCATCCAGCTACTCAGAGCTCACAAAGCCAAGACTATAATTGTGCAATGACTAATGACAATCTAATGATGGCCTGATACCCAGAAAAATAGTCTTGACCCCTGAATCAGCAAAGGAGAATCCAACTATTATCACTCCTGTAGAAAATAGATTTATTGTGTCCCATCCTTTGCATTGGCCATCTAGCTGCGGTGCACATCTTAACTTTCCCCTTATCCCTACCTGGGCTAGCTTCATGGGTGTGCAACCTTGCAAGTCACACTGGGCCCCACACTTGGAAGGGCTCATGTTTTAATATGCTGTTGTTGCCATCTTGAAATGCTTACCAATTTTTGAACTAAGGGCTTAGCACTGGGCCCTGCAAATGATGAAACTAGTCTTAATCCCAAGAATGAAAATTCCTATCTGTTTTGTTCATAGATCATTTCTAGAACAGTCCTTGACACTATTCTTAATAAATATTTGTTAAACGGATGAAGAAATGAGTGAATGAATACCAAGATACTCAATCAATGAGAACATCCAAATCCCAGGCCAAGCCAGGGAACACAGTTGCTCTTCTCATTTCTGTGCCCTGAGTGTTGAGTCCAAACTTTCCAAAGTTAGGTTATAGGCCTAAATGATTGTTAAAGAAAGGAGAGCTGGCAGAAAGGCAGAAAAAGGAGGCCCCCAAACAGATACAGCCAAGCCTATGGAGAGACACTAACCAAGAAGCATGGTGTGTTTCCAGGCCAGAGAGCAGAGGAGCAATCAAACCGTCCCTCCAAAGTCACCAGGGGTGTCTTTCCTAATGTAAGCCAGAATGCAGGGAGTTCTGTCTTGCAACCTCAGTCCTGCTCCATGTCTCCTGGGTCTTACAGGAGGAGAGCAGCCCAGCTGTAGGCTCAGACACACCCAGCCGGACAATGGATTTCCTCAGCTGCTGATCCCAGGCTTTGTACTCCAACAGGGGGCAGAGGATGCAGAAGCCACCCAGATGAACTGTGCAGGCCTTGCCAGTTGAAGATCAAGAAATGAGAGACAAGCTGGGACTCAGCAAGTCAACTCTACTCAGAACTGCCCTGTGAAAACAAGAGTGATTGGAGAATGTGTAGGTAGACGTTGGTATTGCTTGCACTTGCCCAGTAGAGGGGTTAATGTGGTGGAAGCAATTTTTTTCATAGATTTTATTGATTGACTTCAGTCTTTGTGGAGTTAACTATCATATTAATAGACCCTCATTCATTTTCTGGTTGAGGATGTCATGGTAACAAGCAAATCTCTTTCCATGAAGCCCTTCACAATTAACACTAGAAAATGGGGACACTGAGAAGCAACCCATTTGGGCAATGGGTTGTACTCTCTTGAGACTCTATTTATCACCCTCATTATTCACTAAAATGATAAGTTGTGGGCAGAAAATCAAGTTAACTGAGGTCTTTGGGGAAGGTGGAGAACTTGGGTCAGAAGGAAAGGCAAACAAGAAAAGTAAAGCCAGCAAATAATAATTCTCTGGATCACATAGAGAAAAAGCATGAAATGGGAAAGGGAGAAAAAAAATCTGCACAATGTCCAAATTTCAGGCACTGCCAAAGTTTGAAAAATATCATTTCATTTAGAAATGCTATGATTTAATGGCAAAGGAGGACATTTTGTTGGAACGGCTAGTCTAACAAACACTCCTCCCTCTCCCCCATTTAACAGCACCCTCCTGGCTGCATCTTATGGAGAAAATAATAATTTGGATGTTTTGAATTACAGCAGTAATACTAAAGGCACTCACTCTAGGCCCACCCAAATTCCCAGCTTTGAATGTGGTGTCAGGGCTCAATGAGAATGAGTAAGATTACCACAGGCAATTGTTGCTTTTAGGACATGGTTCAGGGTTTGCTGCAGTCCGAAGGAGAGAGCAGAGCTTTCTTTAGGGCTGCACCCCTGTTGGTCCTGCTTCTACCAGGGCAAGGCCAGGACAGGGCTCTCTCAGCTGAGAAGTACCGGGGTTTGGGACCACGTGCAAGACCCAGAGAGAAGAACATGAGGCTGAGTATCTGGAGGTCTTGGATCTGCTCCCTAGCTCTGCCATTAATGAGGCCAGTGACTTTGGGTAAAGTTCCTATTCTCTCTGGGTCTCCCTGCATAGGTACAGTCTTTGGCTTTTAGAACTGCAAAGACCCTTAGAGACCATCCAGGACCACATTTCCCAAACTGTATCCATTCCCATTCTGCCTGCCTGACTGTGCTTTTCCCATGTACCACTTTTATTATTCTTTACTTTTATAAATCTAATTTTAAAAGAAACTAGTATCAGTTACAATATACAGAAGGTAACTGTTAACTGTAAAAATGAATTTAATAAAAAGCCATATTATTATATTCCCAACCCGATAAGTGGTGCCTGTCCAGGAAGACAGTAGCAACAAAAATGAAAATAATAACACGCAATATTTATTGAGGTCTTAGTATGTGCCCAGCCTGATTTGGAGTGCTTTCCAAAAAATATGTCAGTTAATCACCACAACTCTATGAATTAGTACCTATTGTCACCCTGTCAGCCCTCATTTTGCAGAAAGGACAACTGAGGCACCGAGAGAGAAATTTGAGATCTGCTCTCTGTTAAAAGGCAGTTAGTCTGCATATCAGTATGAATCTAAGACATTCTCCTTGACATGTTCACAAGATTAACCTTTTAAAAAGATAACTTTTTTTTAAAAAAAAAACTTTTTTTTTGTTTGTTAATCCTCATCCAAGGATATTTTTTTCCATTAATTCTTACAGAGAGTAGAAGGGAGGGAGCAGGGAAGAGAGAGAAACATCAATTGGTTATCCCCTGCACATGACCCAACCCAGGCCAGGATCAGACCTGCATCCCAGGTACTTGCCCTTGACCCTTGACTGGGAATCAAACCCGACTCTTCCGTCTGCTGGCTGATGCTCTAACCACCAAGAAAAACCAGCCACGGGAGAAAAACTTTATTTTTATTATGAATTCAGTCTTATTTAACCTCTGGAGTTTGTGCCATCCACCTAAAATCATCCTGGGTGCCTTAGGTAATAGATAACCAATGATCCAATCATAGAACAACTTGAGAGGTGGAAGGTTTTCCCATGACCACACTATGTGGGCCTTTGCGGAGTTGATCCTATTACTTCCTCTGCTAATTTTAATGCATGTTAAATTACAAACTCTAAAACCCTGACTATGTCTGTATTCAGGACTTCAAGCATCTCCTCATCATGAACCCTCCCTGGCCTCCTCCCAAGCCCCCTAGGCAGATCACACCTCCATGGTGCCTCCATTGTTTCTACACATATTTCAGTTAAAACGTTGACAGGCTTGATGACCTCTACCTTTTGACTCAACTGGTTTATTGTCAGAGAGAGTAAAACTTGTTCTAAGTCCATAAATCTGAAACTTAGGTTAGTCTTTTCTTATATTAAATTAAAATCTTCCTCTGTGGCTTCCACTAGCCATTCCCAGTTCCACCCAATGAATTAGCAAAGCAAGAATTGATGCCTCTTCAACTGAAGAACTTTTGTGTTAAGAGACTGTGCTCATCTTTAGCCATTTAACCTTTTAAAAAGTATCACTTGTTCCATCAAATCTATGATCCCCAGATCTCTGGTCATCCTAGGAGAAGTTAGCATAACCCAGGTTCTGGACAGCGCCCACCTGTTTTCTCAAATCCAGGCTCTATAGCTTACTTTTGGGGTGGCCTCTGAACCCCAATGTCCACATCTGTAGAATGGAAATGATTATAATAGCACCTGATGTGTATACTGGGGGGTGAGGGGTGGGGGCGGGGGGGAGAACTATATCAAATGACACTCACCAGGCACAATACATATAACAAAATTTTAATAAGCACTAAAAAATGTTAGATATTAATACTCCAGGGGTAACTGATGAGAAGAGCCAGCCCCAGAGGAGGCCAAAGCTCCCTCAGAATAGGATTATTTCTGTCAATAAAGCCTCATTGGGTTCAGTTTTAGAGCAGCCACAGTCCCTGATGGCTTGTCTTGGGCTTGTGGTCAATCAAAACCTTCAAGTCTTTTTCCATATAAACTGTTGTCAAACCTGCTCTCCCACATCTCATACTTTAAAAATCAATTTTCTAAAACTATTTGCAGGACTAGATATTCATCCTTATTAAATTTTCTACAGATCAGTCTGGCCTATTATTCTAACATGTCAAGAGACGTTTAAGTCTTGATTCTGTCACCTGACCTATTAGTCACCTTTCCCAACCTTGTGTCATCTCCAGATGTGATAATTATCCCTTTTCTCCTCACCAAAGTCACTGATAAAATCATGAACAAGGCCAAAGACTGAGAGTCCCGTGGTACTGTTGACATTCTTTGGGCAGCAGACCAACAATCTCATTTTATGGATGAGGAGAGTAAGGTTCAGAAGGGCTAAATGATTTGTCCATCATCATACAATATAGCAGTTGACTGTATCCTAAAGTGTGTACTTGGAACAACAGTCTTCTGAGAGAACTTCCATAACAAAGGGTTTCCATGGCCCAATAAGATTGGAAAACCACACATGTTGTTTCCTTTGTGGAGATTTGCAATGTCCAGCAGCACATTACAGATTTTGTAAAGTCTACAGTCAACAATCCTGGTAAACTTGTTTAGCCCAGCATTTCCCAAATGCAGTTGACAACAGAATCCTATTTTCATGTATAATATTTTTAAAATATATTTTATTGATTTTTTACAGAGAGGAAGAGAGAGGGATAAAGAGTTAGAAACATCAATGAGAGAGAAACATCAATCAGCTGCCTCCTGCACACTCCCTACCAGGGATGTGCCCGCAACCAAGGTACATGCCCTTGACCGGAATTGAACCTGGGACCCCTGAGTCCGCAGGCCGATGCTCTATCCACTGAGCCAAACCGATTAGGGCTTCATGTATAATTTTTAACATCCCATAGAAACAGTGCCCCAGAGGCAGCTACAAACAAAATCATCTAGAACAGGAGACCAGGGCTTCTTAGGCCAGAGTAAATTATAAGATCCCCATGTTCAGAGAGTTTTGTGATTGGAAAAGGAGAGTTAGTCAATGGAACCAAATGAGATGAAGAAGGCAGAAACCAAGGTGGAGGGCCTCCATGCCTCCAAAGCAGAAGTAAAATAGAAGCCCAAACTGAGTAGTCCCAGCAAGAGCCATACCTCCTGCCTCCCTCCCACCTCATAAACTTCCATCATGTTCTGCCTCAAAACCATTAGTACTCATGCTTTTATCCCTGGTCATGTCAGTCATTCCAAAAAACCCGGGACTCCCAGAGGGCTCAATGTCCCAGTTTTTCAAGGACTCCCCTGATTTAAGGTTGCAATTCTTCCACCTGGCACTTCCTCCCCTTCCCTGTTTTATTTCACTCCATAGCACTGACCATTATCTGACATACTATATATTTCAGTTATTTGTTCATTTGCTTGTTTGACCTGTTTACTGTCCATAGCCCTCTACTAGAGCATAAGCTCCATGCTGGCAGGGGTGTTGATTTTGTTCTCGGCTTTATTCTTAGTACTTAGGATAGTCTGTGGCTGACAGTTGGTGCTCAGTAAATATGAAAATACCATGCGGCTCAAGCCAGGGGGGCCTGAGTGAATTATAGCCTCTCAAAGGGCAAGGATCGAGTCTTGGGTTTGCTTTGACTTATTTATGATGTGATACCATCTGCTGAGTGGGTCTTTATTACACTAGAAATGAATATTATTACTCAGATAGATATCAATATACAGGGAGAAGCTATTAGTCTCAGAAACCGCATTCTCCTCCTCTGGTGACCTCATCCACCAGGCCTCGCATGGGCATGACTCATAAATCCACACATCACCCCTGACCCGAAGTATCCCATGCCACAGCCTACATCTCCTGAGGTTTTCTGGACATTTCTACCATGCTAAGCAGCTCGAGCTCTGCAGATCCATAGCCAGAAACATCATGTCCTCCCTGCCAAAAATTAGAAAGGAAATAAAAGCAAAAACAACTCTCCCAACTCTATTATTTTGGCATCTATTTATGTTGGTGGCACTCAAAAAATAATTGTGAAAATAGATAAAATCCACGCTTTTTTTTTTCTTCTTCCTTAAGTCTCTATATCGGAAACTTTCCTGCCAGCTCTTCCCTCTGTCCCATTCCCACCCTGGAACTAGGGTTGCATTTTCTCGGGCACTTGAAATATGCCTCCCAATCTCTCTGCTCCCTTGCTTCCAATGTCTTTCAATTTTTCAATGCTAAGCCAGTGTTCTTCAAGCAGTGGGCATTGTCCACTAGTGGGTTATGAAATCATGTAGTGTGTCATGACCAGCATTTAAAAAATAAAATAGAAGAGACTAGAAAAAATCAGACTGGATTACAAATAACATAAACATCATTTGTAAAAGTTTATTATAATAGAGGTGTATGTCTATGCCGTGAGCCATTATGTGACTGTATTTCTCACAACGGTTTGAAAATCACTGCTCAAATCTAGTGTATTCCAAAGCAGAGACTTAGATCTGTCACACTCTACCTAAACTTGTCAGTGACTCCATAGTGCCCTGTGAATAAGTCTCAACAAACTTACCACCATTCAATGGTATCCTAACTCATCCTTGAATCTTTCTTTGTAGCTTAGTTTCCAACATTTCTATACTCTTACCTAGGAGGCTCGTCATGCTGGAGCACTCATTACTTCTCAAACCTACTCGGATCCCTACCACCATCATTATCATATGCTGTTCTTTCTCTTAGGGCAAAGATTCTCAGTTAGGGTGAGCAATTTTGCTCCCTGGGGAGATTTGGTCATGTCTGTGGATATTTGTAGTTGTCACAACTGTGAAGCGGGGGAGGTGCTATTGGCCTCTAGTGGGTAGAGGCCATGGATGCTAAATATTCTACAAGGCACAGAATAGTACCCACAACAAAAAAATATCCTGCCCCACATGTCTGCAGCACTGAGGCTGAGGAAGCCTGTTCCAGAGATGTGGATTGCACATTCTGGCATGTGCCTAAGTCAGTTGGAGGTCTGATAAAACAGAGTGCTCTACCACACTGCCTGAGTTTCTGGTTCCATAGATCTGGGCGTTGGCAGGCAAGAACGTGCATTTCCAACAAGTTCCTAAGTGATACTGAAGCTGCTGGCTGGGAACCATAGGACCACTGTCTAGAATTCATGTGATCTCTGCTTTTACCAGGACGACTGTGACTCCTCCTAAGGCTGCAGTGGTTTTCAACCTTCCTAATGCCGCGACCCTTTAATACAGTTCCTCATGTTGTGGTGACCCCCAACCATAATATTATTTTCGCTGCTACTTCATAACTAATTTTGCTACTGTTATGAATCGTAATGTAAATATCTGATATGCAGGATGTATTTTCACTGTTCGCGACCCACAGGTTGAGAACCATTGGGTTTAGAGGCTCAGATACAGTGCCACCTCCTCCACACAGCCTTTCCTGATAGCAGCTGGATCCTCTCGGACTCCTCCATCAGTGGGCCTCCTTCTCTCAATCTCTCTCTTTCACTCTTGTTCTACTCTCACTTGGGCTTTCTTTCCCTTACGCTTTACCCTACCCCATTGAGTAGGTTGCTTCTCAGGTGAAGATTTACACCACCTTCTGCCTCTTACACCTCCAAAGCCCTGTGGGCAATCTCCCTGCCTGGACAAAATCCATCGTCCAAAACACAACCATGCCACGCATTTCCCCAACTCGTCCTCAGCAAGCCTCCTTCTGCCTGTCCCCCCTCACACTGGGCATTATCAAAGTGTCAAGGAAAATATTAGAGCATGGCACGTGGGTGGGAAACAACATAAACAGGACAACATGAGTAAAACTGACAAAGTAACGATAGAGAGGGTAGAGGGGTCACCGATAAAGGAAGTGAGTGCTTTGTGACCTAATTTTTGTTCTTCACTCTTTTGTCCAAAATGAGCATTGTCCACTACTTTCATGCTGGGCAATGGAGAAGGACAGGAAGAACAAAGAGAGAGACAAGCCCCAGCCTTTCCCTTAGCACACACTTCACAGCCTGTGTGATCCAGGCAGGAAATAAGTGTGTTCTGAAGGTGGCCCTTTAACTTGACGATTTCCTGTATATTACAACTCCCCTGTAGGTTATATTCACTTCAATCTCCCATGTATGAATTTTTTAAATGCAATTTTGCTTTAATCATATCATCAAAACAAATGACTTTTAAACAGTCTTTTCTCTCCAAAAGAAATGTCTGTACTATGGTTATTTCAAATCCCTTCTTAGCCAGGAAAAGACTGGTCACACTTTAAATTCAGTTTCATGAGCAAGAATTTAATTTAGTCCTAATATGACAGTTATTATATGTTAAATACCATATGGTTATTAAGAACATATTTATTGAGGTTTAACAAGTATGTCAAGATAATATCCCATAAGCAGCAGGGATTGTTAACAGGACACAGTTAGGGATTCTTACGTCAGGCAATGTATCTTGTGAATGGATATACTTTATATTAGACCACAAAAAACAATAATAAAGAATCCCCACGGGCCTCCATCTGGGAGGGCAAAAGGGACAGGGCATTTGTGTACTGCTCGCTCACCCCTGGAGACCGAGGACCAGTTCCTGTTGGAGATGGGCATGAAAAATGAGCTTGGGGGTCTTCCCTCATCCTCATTTGTGCTCTGTGCAAAGCCAACTGTACCATTTGGCATGATTGATGAGGGCCATTTAGGGGAGCCCGCTGGGGTGGGGGGAAATAGGAATTTAGGACGAGTCACGTGGAATAACTCTGAGGGAAAGGACTTATGGGGAGAGCCAGGTTTCTGATGCTTACCAACTCTCACCATGCTCAAAGCTTTAAAATGTGTGTGTGTGTGTGTGTGTGTGTGTGTGTGTGTGTGTCCATGTATGCATGCATACAGCCACACATACCTAATATCCTATCACACAGACAGTGCTTAAGGGAGGAGATAATTACCACCAAAGAGTGTTTGGAAATATCGACATCATGTACCCAGTGTCACATCCTCTGAACTTGCCGTGTTGCTTAAAAGAAAATTGGGTTGGGAGGAGGGAGGCCTCTCACCTTAGCACCCCGCTCTTCTCCAGCTGCACCGTCAGGGCCCCACCAGGGCCTGTGTTTACGGCCCATGTGCGAGCCGACGCCATGGCAATGCCCCTGACACCATCATGCCGCTCAGCAGGATGACTTCACGGGAGGATCAGGTCAGGGGACTTCAGATGGGCCATGAGTAAGAAGCAGCAAGAACTAATATCTTTAACAGTTAGCAAACATGTCGAGGGGAATTATTCATACATATTTGAAGAGCCACGAGCTCTGAGTTTTGAGTCAGCAGCTGTGGGTGTCCAAGGTTTTCACCAGTGTATCCGCCCCCTTTTAAGAGTCAAGATTCTGCACTGAGATTTCAAATGCCAACCAAGACCAGGCTTCCCTCAACTGCCCTTCCTACAGAGGTTCCTGCGAGCCCCAGTGCAGTTCTGCAGCCATGCAGCCAGCAGGCAGAGGTGGTGGCCTAGAAAAGGTATTTGTGTGGGATATTCAGCCGTCTTTAGAGCCATGTTTGGAATTCCTTCCACACCTCTCTGAGACTGTGTGTGTGTGTGTGTGTGTGTAATGTGTGTGTGTGTGTGTGTGTGTGTGTGTGTGAGAGAGAGAGAGAGAGAGAGAGAGAGAGAGAGAGAGAATGAAGAAGAGAATATATAATCATCACGTCAGCACAATGAACTGCATGAGTATAATTATGTTTTACAGTTTTGCTAAACACAAGAAAGTATTTTTCTCAGGCCATTTAATTGAAACAACATCATGGGTTATACCTTCATTGTAATAAAACTCTACTGTGTGTCCAAGTGCCAGGGGATTTATTAACTTGCTCCAAGCTCTGAGAATCAGCAGGCAGGGTCAGATGTGGCTGGTGATGATGACATCATCGGTTTTGGCAGTTCTTTTCAACTGGTGTTGAGTGAGGTAATGTCCCCAAAATTAAAACTGACAGCAAGATTAATGATGATAGATTCACTGACTTTTTTTTCATGATTTAAATTGGTGTTCTGTTCCTTCCATTCTGGACAGCCAAGACAGCTTCATGCCATTAGCTTGGCATATCAGCAAAGCCAGATAACAGGGGCCCCTTCTCCCTGCCGCCTGGGGAGAGGCTGGGAGTTCAGGGCTAGAGGCGATTTAGAGATGGGGCCAAAGAAAGACATACCCTCATGCCTTTTGCAGAGATTAGGACGGAGAGATAAGCTTTATCAGACCAGCAAACACATGCATTGGATTTGTTATTCTGGTGCAAGAAAGGTTATGTGCTCTGCGGGGGTTACTGTGTGCAAGGAATACCTCATCCAAACTTGCCCCACTGAGTCAGAATTTGCAGTCCCTCCAACTGGAGCTTTGCTGATCTTACTCTATGTACTTTCCATAATGAAAAGGTTTGCTGAGGGCACGGAGAGCATGAAGAAAATTCCGAGGCACAAGATTGGCAGATGTTTAAGCTGCATGAAAAAGGTCCATTTTATCAATTGTTTTAGAGATCCTGGTAGCCTGCAAAAACTCTCATCTTAACTAACTAATTATGCTACCACCCACTCTACTGTAAACTTCTTAAACACAGAGACGAACAGTTTTCATCTTGCAATTCTACCAACAATCCCATCAGCATACAGCAGGCACTAAGAAATAGTTATTGAGTGTATGTTGCTTGCACAGACACCTTAAGGACTTCTCATAAGAAATGGAGTCACCTAACCGGGTTTGTGGAGCACATTTTCAAACAATGAAAACACGTTTCTTTGGAAACACAGTAAAATTTATCATAGTCACTAGTCCATGTGGACATGCTTTCACTAGTCTGAAATAATGTGGTTTTACGGTTTCAAAAAAAGGAAAAAAAGAACGAAAGAAAATTAAAAAGAGAAAAAGGCAGCACGACAGAATGGGAGAGAGTCCTCTGTGTAATCTCATCGTGAGCGCGCTGTTTTCTTCACAAATGAAATCTGTCTGCAGGTCCGGTGACTACTTCATAGTCTTACTTAGAGCTGACCCTGCTGGGAGCGGTGGGCGGCAGCTGGGAAGAGAATGTTCTTCTGTCTCAAAAGAGGGGACACGGGTTCACTTGGCAGGGGGTGAGGAGGAGGGATTCACTGGGGCTCTTTCTGGTAAATCCTATTTCTAAGCTGAACATGTACCGTCCAAAGTCAGAAGACATCGAGGCTAGTCCGTGTCCCGCCACTAACTAGCCTCTCCCCCTCCTGGGGCTTCCTGTTCCCCATGGGGAAGGTGAGCGAGGAACTGGGGTTGCCCAGCACCAAGGCCCTTTGCAGGCCAGTCATTCTCTGATGCTGCGGTTAATTGCTCTTGGGAGGGGCAGCCTGACAGAGCGGCTGGACTACACTAACTCCCCACTCCAGCTGTTCAAACAAACTCAGGTTTTCTCCCGCTGACGTTTATGGTATCGGTTGGGATAAGGAGGTAGGTTTGCCCCACCCTCTGTTCTTTTGGCAACTTGGGCTCCAAAGATTGTGTTTCTAAGCAGGTTCCAGCACTTCTCCAAGGCCCTCGCAGTCCTACACCCATACTTCTTTTGCCATACTTCTCCATCATTTCTTTCTTTCTTCTCCCAAATGCAATGTTCTTTTCCTCATACAGAACATGTCATCATGGATGGAGGGTTTGAAGGGAGTGCTGATTTCGACTGATGAGAAATACAGGGGATGTAATCCTACTACTGTCCCTTTTGTCTCCACCTATAGCATTTCTCTTTTGGGAACTTTTGGAGTGTTTACCCAGTTCATAAAGGTTCCCTTTACTAGGCACTGCTTCTCCCACACACCCTGCATCCCAGATCCACAGGGCAAGGTTGGGACTCCAGCAGCCACGTCCATGCTGGATGATGCCAACTCTCTGGCCATGAGTGACCAGAACACAGTGACACCTGAGCCATGTGGGGACGTTTGAAAATCTTCATTGTTAGGAGGCTGATTCCTCCCCACCTTCAAATGTAAGACTTCTGGTGAATCACAGCCCCACCTTTTCTCCCTGGTTAACCTCATCTGGACAAGATGAAGGGAGGTTAACATGGGTGCCTCAGCACGGGGTGGTATGAGAGGGGTGATATGTGCACATGAGTGCCAGTTCATGGAGACAGGCTTTCGGGGACTCTGGGGCAGGAGATGGAATGTTGTCCCAGGACACCTGCACACTAGCTTTGCCTTTGCCATCCCAAATCAAGGTGAGGAGACAGCCTTGCTGATGAGTTGGCTCACCAAGCAGGAGAGCCCGTTCTTTGTAAATAGTCCCTCACATTAGATTCTTAACCTGCTGCCCTTACAATCAGGTCGGGGACATTGTTAAACTGCCAAAGCCTGAACTCCCACTCCAGAGATCCAGATCCAAGTAGAGAGGAGAGAGGCACTGGCAATGTTTTCTGAAAGCTCTGCAAGTGATACTAGTAGGGTCAGAGCCACCTTCATAAACTGAAGCACTAGACTTTTAGTTTGGAATTTTCTGTGCTGGTGATATAGGCCTAGATGTTAAAGGGCAGAGGTGGAGCCAGAACTGAGCGTCCTTCTCTGTGTCAGTTGCAAGGAGAGAAAATTTCAACCCAAACTGAATGAAGCAAGAGAGGTGACTATTTCAGATTAGTGAACAATTTGGGAGGTGTCCAGCTTCAGGCATTGCTCGATCCAGGCCTCAAGCAATGCAACTGCTTCTCTTTCTCCATTGCTCCACTATGTGCTTCCGTAGCACTTTCTTTCAGCTCTGGGCAGGCTGATCACTTGTACTCAGAAGATGGCTCCCAGAATCTCCCAGCACCCTACTCTGGTAAGTTTATTCTCAGTGGCAAAAGTGAGACCCTTTTACAGGATTTCCAGTAAAAGTCTTAATGCTTCTCAATGGCTCAAACTGGCCATCCTGAGCCAATACCCAGGGCCTGGAGGACTGTGAGGTTCTGGCAGACAGGCCTGAATCACATGGCCAGGCTGTTGACAAAAGGAAAGCCAGTGCTATGGAAGCTCATGGACTGACATGGAGAAGAGGTGATATCCTAAAAGGCATCGATATGTAGGTTGCATATTGATATTTCTCTCTGTAGGTAGATAGCAGGGATCAGAAATACTATAAGGTATCCCCTACCTTATCTAAATATGCCTATTTTTCCCCCTAAGCCAAACTAAGTGAGTTTGTTACAACTAAGTAGAATCCTAACAATTACAATAAGATAGTCCACAGTTATAGGACAACATTCCAGAAATCTCTTCCCTCCCTGTAACTCACATGGTCCCACCCCAGGAGCAGACAGCAGGCCCACAAGCGATATTGGTATTTTGTCCAAATAGAGGACAAAGTTCCACTCAGTTGAAAAAAACTTCAGTGTTCATTTGAACTTCTAAATATGGAAAAAGTGTCAATATTATAAAAGGAATTTTTTTTCAAAAGTTGTTACATAAATAGCCCTAGATGATTTGGCTCAGTGGTAGAGCATCTGCCTATGGACCGAAGGGTCCCAGGTTTGATGCAGGTCAAGGGCATGTACCTTGGTTGCAGGCTCCTCCCCAGCCCAGGCCCTGGTAGGTGTGCGTGCAGGAGGCAACCAGTCGATGTGTTTCTCTCACATTGATATTTCTCTGTCTTTCCTTCTCTTTTCCACTCTCTCTCTAAAAAAAAATAATAATAAATAAATAAAAACCCACAAGAAAAAAAAAAGGAAAAAATATTCTCTGGTGAGGACTAAAAATAATAAGGATAATTTGAACCCAGCTGGTGTGACTCAGTCTATGAACCAGGCGGTCATGGTTCAATTCCCAGTCAGGACACATCTTTGGGTGGTGGGCAGGATCCCCAGTGGGGGACGTGCAGGAGTCAGCAGATTGATGATACCCTCTCATCGTTGATGTTTCTAGCTCTCTCTACTTCTCCCTTCCTCTCTGAAATCAATAAAAAAATTTTTTAAAAAAGAATGAAGTACATTTATACACACATATACATAAATATACATGTGCTGCCCTGGCCAGTGTCGCTCAGTAGTTAGAGAATCAGCCCTCACACCAAGGGATCTCGGGTTTGATTCCTGGTCAACAGCACGAACCTAGGTTTTGGGTTCACTACCCACCCCCAGTCAGGGTGCTTATGGGAGGCAACCAGTTAATGTGTCTCTCTCGCATGGACATTTTTCATTCTCTTTCACTCACTCCCTTTCATTTTCTCTCTCTGAAAAACAATGGAAAAAATATCCTGAGATGAGGATAAAAAGAAAAACACCCCCCCCAAAAAAAAACCCCCACAAAATAGCCACATAAATATACATGTGCAGTTGATCCATGCTGGAGTCCCCTATCCCTCCATGATCAAACTCTGAGACAAGGACTGAGGCAGGTAGTTCGCCTGGGAGGTGATTTCAGGAACATGTGAGAAAGTGAGGAAGT
>NW_006292696.1:7244456-7247731 GCF_000327345.1 Myotis davidii | reverse complement strand
CGGGAACTGGGAGGAGGGGAGTTATGGGGGGAAAAAAGAGGAACAAATGTAATAATCTGAACAATACAGATTTAATTTAAAAAAAAAGTTGTAACAAAGTAGCAAAGCCACATGTTTGTCCAGAATATTAATCAGTCTTCTCTAGTGCCAGCCAACACCTAGAAATCTGAGGCTTTATGAGAATTACTTCTTTAATAACAGTAATCATGATGGAAAGCGTTAGCACATTAGTGACATGGACACATGAATCTCTTCAATATTATAAACTTCAAAGATTGTGTTTGTTGCATTTGCATTTATGACAAACAAGATCTGTCTTTCCTGCTCTGTTATCACTGGGTTTTATCTGAGAAGAGCCAATGAGTCCTTACAAACCAATCCATAGAAATAGGAAAGCATCAAAGAGAAGCAGAAATCAGGCCTTCTGTTCCATTTGTCAATCTTACGTCCCTTGATGATATGACTCCCCATTCTTTACGGAAATTTGGACTTTAAGCCCCATAGTCTGACTCCAAGGACAAGTTCCAGAATTACCTGCCCACTGCACCCTCCACCCTCAGCATGAAAAAATGAGATAGGATTTGCAAAGCACTGGGCCAAAAGCAATTCCTTAATCAGCTGTTGCTCCCATAGGGTTGAGCATCACAGACATCAGAGCTGGTCATTCTTGGGTTTTCATAAAAATCTATCACTTCCCAGCTCTGGAACTTTAGCTGAGTTATTTCAACCTCTCTGTGTCTAAGTCTCCTCAATTGCACGAAGTTAATAACAGCTACTTTACAGGATGGTTGTAAGACTGATATAACCTAATGCAGGCAAAATGCTCAGCACAATGTCTGGAAAGTAAAAAGTGTTCCATAAATGGAAGCCATTATTATTATGATGATTATTAATTTATTATAATGAGAAAGATAGAAGCCACCTTGGATAGCCATGAGCTGGCCTGGTACTGCTGGTTCAGCCATGGTGCTCATCCATAGAACATAAACACTTCCACAGAGTAACAATGTCAGACAAGACCACTCTGTGACCACAATGGATCAAGACAAAAATAAGACCTCTCCATAATCTTGTCTGAATACAGAAAAAACATGAACATGGTCCAAAGCACAAAACCACCAAACTTCTTTCTTTCCTGGATAATATGATTGACTGGTGCTTCTTAACCAATTATAGCCTTAGCACTGTCTGGTGTCCCTACATATGTAAGACTTCTTTAGATACTCATCCTCCATCCAGATCCTCCTTCAAAATAAGATTTCTTTAGATACTCAATCATAAGATTAACCCTACTTTCTGACAGCATCCATCCAGAGCAAAACCCTGCCATCTTAGATCCACTCCAAAATCACCTACCACAAGCTCAAACCCTACAATGCGTTCTTTCTAACCCCCTCTTACTGAGACGTCCCACTCGCTCCTCAAGTTGTACATTCTCGCTCGCTGCAATGAGCAATAATCCCAACTTGTTCAACTATAGGTATGTTTCTGGTGGTCTTTGCCCGAAGGGAACTGGTAATAGTAATACTAATAGCCACTGTTTATTTATCATTTACCAAACACCCAGGCTCTTCTAAGCAGTGTATGTGTGTTAACTTAAACCTTAAGTCAACTTTAGAATGTAGGCATGATTATTTGCAATATAATAGTGAAGAAACTAAGTTATAGAGAGGTTTAAAAATTGCTGAAGTCAGATAGCTAATGAGTGGTGGAGCTGGTATTTAAGCCAAAGCATTCTGACCCTTACCTACCACTTCTTACTGAACCTTCCTGGGGGCCTATTACCATGCCTTGAGCAGAGATGATGCCTCAAGTTTATGAACATTATGAAGTCACCACAGTGTGCAAGGCATGGAAAACTCAGACAGCATGGAGAGAGGTCCTTCAACGTGTTTCATTGGCTATGTACTGAACAGCATTATGGGAGTTGCAAGGAAGAAGAAATCATTGTCCCTGACCTCAAGGAACTTACAAGCCAGTTGAAGATACAAGACTTAAACACACACAAACTTAAATAACATTACAATAAGCAATACCAGAGACACATTAGGACAGAAGAATGTATGATTCAGTGTCAAATGAGGTGTGCAGATGGTATTGGGAGAGAGCCCACAGTGGGCTGTAGGATCAACCCACATACTCTAACTCAACCCAAAACCACAGACAGGAAATCAGCTAGAGAGCTACTTTGTTAGCAAGAGGGGGAATAAAGAACAAAGCTCTAATAGAAAGCTATTGAAACTATACATAGAGGTTATATAAAACTACATGACTTTAAAACTTTATTTTTGGGTAATTCATTGTTGAGTAATCATAATGCAGTCTCTGAAAGGGTGCCTTTTGGTTATTTCCAATGGGCTTCCTATCAGCAATGATCTGGAAAAACGAAACATAAAGTTCATTTCTATTCAAAAGTTGAGCCTTGGCCTGACCCCATCTGACTTCCTCTGTGAGATACACTAAGGTTTGTGTCATTCCACTCTGGGGTCATAGAAAAATGTTCAATGACAACTCCAGACATAGCATTCCAGAAGGATACTCAGCCACCAACAGCCACATTAAGATGGGGGTTAGTTCTGCAAGGGGATAACCAAGCTCTTGTAGCTTATTACAAGGAGTGTTTGAACACTTTTAGACCCAGAAAAGAAAACAATTAAGTAAATCTCTTTAGTAATTGAGGAAGTATGTCTGATCAAGGTCTTTGATATCAACTTGGGCAATGATATTGGGCAAGTTATGCAGCCATTTATCTGCAAGTGGAATTTAATAGAATACCCAACTCATGTGATGACCATAGGATTACATGACATAATGTTTTCAAAGGGATTAATGTGTCCAGCATATAGAATTCATTCTCATAATGCCTTAGTAACCAATACTGTCAGTATTCTACATAGTAATGCTGTCCTAGGGACTTGGAGACACAATAAAAGAAGCATGAGAAATGGTCTTCCTGACCATTCCTAAAGACTTCAATTTGGGGATTTGCCCATCCTGTTTTGGGCAACTCATTCAATTGTATCATTTAGCCATCACCCTATTTTGCATAAGCTCAGGAGCTCAACTAGTCGATTTTGACTCCCAACTACACCATTTACCTAGAATTGTGGCAAGTTTCTGACTCCGTTTATTTCTAACAGCAATGAGAGTCATAATGATTCCTATATCTTAGGACTGTTATGAGGAATAAAAGAAATAATGTATACAGAACCTGAAGAACAGTGTCTGGGACATTATGGGCTCTCAATGAATGTTACTATTTATCATCATCATCA
>NW_006292696.1:7213961-7244407 GCF_000327345.1 Myotis davidii | reverse complement strand
GAATATCCCAGTCTTTCCCTTTACCACCGGAGATTCAAGCTCAGTGATCTCCAACATATCCCAGGCATCTGAACTTTTTGGGGTTTTATTTTAGAACATGTTCTCTGCTGCTAAAGACAAAGATTTTTACTTCATTCTAAACTGCTATGTGGGGACAGTACACACTGTCAGTCACTCATACAACAAATGACCTACATTTGCAGGTTTGCTGGCTGAGGTCAAGGTTTTAGTCCTCAGGAGGAAGAAGAAGAAGAAGAAGGAGAAGGACGGGGAAGAGGAGCTGCAGGGGAGAGCACAGCTGTGTTCTAATGCACATCTGAGTGTGAAGACCACCATTGGAAAAGGCTTGGGAGAGAGTCAAGAGACTTGGATTCTAGTGCTGGCACCATTTACATTTACCTCTGGGTCTAGGTTCTAGTTTTCAAAAGTGCAAATCATGTGCTGGGGATAAGATTGAACTATATCGTATGTAAAGTTCCCTCCAGCCATAATCCTCTAGGATTCCCTTAAACTAATACTTCACCAAGAGAAGCTCACTTGAATAAAAATCATTGGGTTTCTAAGTGAAAAAATGTATGTTCTTGGATTTCCACCTGTGGTTCTTATAGGAATCAGAATCCTGGGGCGAAAGCAGAAAGTTAAGGCCAGAAATATATCTTTCTCAGTGACCTTCTTAGAACCCCACTGCCCTGCACTGCAGAAGAGACAGACTTTGAAGTAATGATGGAAACAAAAAAAGGGAAGTGGCAAATGGGAGGGAAGCCGATGCCTGCTCAGGTAGATCGCTGTGAATTGAACATGTAGAACATGCTGGGCACTTAACCCATTAAGATTACTGAAGATGCCAAAAAGAAATATTTATAGGTACATTTTAACATAGTCTATAAAGCAGGAGGTTAATTCAAACATAAATTACCTACCACATCATTCTTTAACCTTTAAATCTTCCTCTAACAGCTTGAAAGGCAGCTTATTAAAGCAAAGTCAGTGTTTAACTAATATGTATAAATATATATATATATATACTGGTTACCTTATAAACATCTAGAAAGGCAGAAGAAGTTACTAAAAAGTGACAGGTTTGCTAATTTAATAAGAGCAAACAAAAATGTTTAAGGAATTTTTAGTCTAGAGAAAAAGGCTTAAAATATCATGGAGTGTGAGTTTTCTCCATTCATTTTAGCTCTGCTTTCTGGGTTGACTCCACTTCCTGGATGAATCTCCCCATGTGGTAGCAAGATGGAAGCCTGAAGTCCCAAGGATACATCTTAATTTGTTAGCAACCCTAAAGGGAAGACCATGTTGCCTCTATTTAGGCTCTTCCAGCAACTTGGGGGAAGCTTACATTGGATTAGCTTGCATCACATGATTGCCTCAGAGCCAATGACTGTGGCCTGAGGATTGGCATATCCTGATTGGCAGCTTATGTCACATTCTCACTACTAGATCTGAGAAGCATACTCAAAACACATGAACTAAGAATGGAATAACATTGGTTTCCCCAGCACAGCTAGCTAGGGTGATGCCACCAGAAAAAGGAACATAAGGTGGTCATGCAAAACAACAGATGTCCCTTGCAAAATCTTAAATTAGCAAATGCCTTTTATGGGGTGGATACATATTTTTAAAACTGAGTAGTAATTTATGCCTCACCCAGTATATTTCGTTTTCTGTGTGTGCAGTGTATTTTTGTTGTTGTTGTATGTATGATCCTGTACACACTGGTCTCACATCTAATGGAAAATTAGATGACAAATGTTGGAAAAAATGAGCAAAGTTTTGATCATTGTTTAATTACTAAAAGAACAGCTCCACCTATGATTCTTTCTGTCTGCTGCCAACGGTGACAAAGTAGTTGGAGATACAGCAAACGTGTTTCTGAGAATCTCTGCAGCTGTTGGAGAAGTGGGGCTGAAAGCTCAAGGCAGGTGATCACAAGGAAAACATGTTCTACGCTTCTGTTTAGAATCCTTCCAAGAGAAATTCTGGGGTTTGCTCATCTCTGAATTCTCATTATCCAACATAATTGTTAACACATAATGGACACTCAGTGAATATTTATTGATGGCTATTTAAGTGAACGAGTCAGTGAATGGTTTCTTTTTCAGAACTGGATTTTAGTCATAAACAGAATTTCTACATTACTTAATTTGTGGAGCTATTTTACGGAACACGATGGTCATTTAAAAACACATTTTTTTAAAAAAGTTGCATTAGTTTTTGGCCTTCTTCATCATTTACAAAGAAATGAGCCAAATTCTGGAATTAAAAAAATAAATTGACCAGGAAATGGTAAAATATTTTTATTCACAAACTGAATATTATGCAGTTTCCAGATGCGGAAAAACCTGGCACTAGTCAACCTTGCCTACAATGTAGGAGGGCAAGGATAATGAAAAGCAAAACTACTGTGACTTTAATTAGCTATTTCATTATATAAGAAATTGATTTAAAATTTGTTGAATAATTAATATCTCCCAAGCCAGACATACAGAAACAAGCACTGACTTAAGAGAATTTCAAAAGTTTTATATTTTTATTTATTTCATTTTATCCAATCATGTGCCATAAACATAATCAGCTCCATTTTACAGATGAGAAAACTATGTGACTGGCTAGTTAAGTAATGTTTTGAATTTAGACAGATGTTCCTGGTGTCTCATTTGTCCTTTCTTATTTATTTTGTTTTTCTTCTTTGGATTTTCCTAAGGAATTCTACAGAGATTTGTAATTTAAGTCACTTCCATGTGGTGCAGTTCTAACTTCATACCCAGGTCCTTGTCACCATACCCCTCAACCTCCAAGTATGGTTCTGTATTTACGGAACAAACCAGAAAGAACACCTAATTTTCTAAGTTTAACTACCAACCACATCAAGTCAATAAATTTTAACTCTATTCACGGTACATTAAAATAAAAAATGGCACATAGTGGAAAAATATAGAGTATTTTAAGTCAGGAAATCTTTGTTACAATCCTTTGCCTCATGCCTATTAGGTTAAAAAAATTTAAGAAAATCATTTGAATTTTTATGAAATTTGCCTTTCCTTTTTGTAAAGTGGAAATAATGATAATAATATACCTAATATTTCTACGTCACAGTATTGGTTAGAAGAACAAAAAATATATATTATATTTATATGCAAGTTGTAAAAAATGCAATGTACTAAAATAAGTTATTTGTACAATTTATTTCAAGAATCTCTCTACATGAACATGAAACCATTCAAAATTTTAGTAGCATTAGTCCTCAAAGACCTACTTCAAATAAACCCTATAATATGAAATGTTAGTTATAGTATAGAATTTATTTTATAATAATGTGAATAATTTAAATTCACTTGACATATGTTCATTATAGAATATAACTAAATGGCAGTATTCATATATTGAAAGAGTATATATATAAATACACTCCCTATATATTTGAAGAATAAACAACTATTTACTGAGCATCTATTATGTGCTTTGCACTGGCTTGATAACAGTGCTAGATCACACAGATTACATTCTCATTTTGCAAAGGTAAATATAATTCAGCCTTTAACACTGACAAGATAGTGAATACATTAGTGGATAAACCAGGAAAAGAAATGGCTAACTTACAATTGTATTTTTTTTTTGTTTCCAGATATATCAAGAGCTATATCTTATTTCACAGAATTCTAGAGGAGAAAACTGAACACAAAATATCAAACACCACCCCTAACCAGGGTGTCTAATTACATCAAAGTTTTAATAGAGGAAAGATGAAATATCCAAAAATCTTCTCAAAATTATTAATATTTACTTTAAAAAAAATAGAAAGTCTAGGCCATAAAACACTAAGCTATAAAATCAAACTAACAATGACAGGTGTTCCAGTTATTTACTGGTGCATAACAAACTACCCCAAAACTGAGTGGCATAAAGCAACCACCACCTTCTTATGCTCACAAATACTGTGCGTCAGGAATTCAGACAAGGCACAGTGGATATGTCTTATCTCTCCCTCTGCTAAGATCATTCAAATAGCTGAGGTGACTAGAACAGCTGTGGGCTAGAGTTACCTAGAGGCTTCCTCACTCACACGTCAGGGCCGAGGCTGGCATGACTTGAAGTGTTACCTCAGCCAGGACTGTTGTCTAGGGACCCTACACATGGCCTCTCCATGTGCCTTGGGCTTCCACGTAGCATAGCAGCTTCAAGGAACTCAGACTTCTTACACAGAAGATCAGCATTCGAAGATGGTTCCAGTGAACACAATGGAGGCCACATGACTTTTTATGACTCAACCTCAGAAACTGCATTGCATTGCTTCTCTGGTACTCTGCTAATCAAGGCATAAGCCCGCCCAGATTCCAGTGTTAACACAGACCCTCCTCTCAAAGGGAGGAGTGCCAAAGAATGTACAGCCATGCTTTGACATCTCCATGACACAGAACCAAGCATGGACAGGTGTGTAGAAGAAGCCGCGGGACTTAATTTCGCTCCCTAGTTGGTTTGGTTACTGAAAACCTTTTCTGTTCTAAATGTGGTGGAAAATATAGAATAAATAAGTCATATTCTAAGTTTCACCTTCATGAAACCTACAGTTTAAAAATAATAGGAAGGTAACATAGGGGTTATTTTAATGACCTAAGATAATTATCTTAATTATCTTAGCCCATGAAGTAAATTGTTAATGACTGGGATGAAAGGCTGGGTTTGAGAAGTGAACATAATTTGTTTAGGAGAACCTAATAAGCAGATGCAAATATTTTAAAAAATATATTCCATTGAATATGAATTATGAAAGTGTGTGTGTGTGTGTGTGTGTGTGTGTGTGTGTGTGTGTGTAGAAGAGAAAGTAGATGAAAGTGGGAGAGAGGATTCCATGGTTTTTATACAGTCTGAAAATGCTGCACACTCTCTGCCTACCTTGCTGAGTCATAGCGTCAATCAAGCACATTAAAAAATCAGAAATCTTCTGAGGAAGGTAGTGTTTAACCCAGTGTTTCCAATATTTTCTTTTTAGACTGGAATGCTTCTGTGCATTTCTATTAAAATCCTGCAGAACACATATGCAATGATCACATTTTGAGATCCAATACCTTCTCTTGACATGTGACATACAAATTTAATATTCTTAAATTAATCCCAGGCATGCAGACAACAAGAGCATTACAATTTTAAAATCTTACTGCCGTATTGTTTTGTCCTGGAGTGTAATTCAATTCACATGATCCATGTCTAAAATATACCTATGATGTACATATACACATCTAGCTAGCTAGCTAGCTAATCTGTCAAAATTTGACTGAGCCAACACAGGTGGAGGAGAAAATTTGGGAAAGGTAACGATTTTCATTTGTGACACGCTGAGTTTTAGGTGTCTCTAGGATATTCAAATGGAAAGTTTGAACACATATTTGCGTATAAACATACAAACCTAGAATTTAGGAGATCTGGGTTTCCGTTCGAAAATGTTAGAGGGACATATGAAGAGGCTGAGATTGAACAGTTGAAGGGGCAGGGCAGCATGGAGGTTTCATAGGCATCGTGGGAAGGGCTCGGAAGAAAAGAGAAGAGGGATGCTGGCCAGGAATGCGGGATGGAGCAGGAGTGTATGAGAGGGCTGAGGACAGAGGAGCCAGTGCGTCTGGAGGTGAAGGTCCTGCCATGTTTCTTATGACAGATGAACGGCTGCAGCGCTTGTCCCTGCCATTCCCCAGCATGCACACTGCGAGGTCCTGCAGATTGCTACATTATGGGATTGCTATTGCACCTGTCCCTTCCCGTTTTCTCATTCTGGGCTCTGTTAAATGTGGTCCCTACAAATAAAACTATTGCTTCCATCTTAGACAAAATGTACAGATAAAAGGCTGACCCAGTAACAAGAGAGAAAATTCCTCTTCCCAGGTCATATAAACAATAAAAAGGTAATTGTTACTATGGGAAAAGAAACAAGAACATTTCCTGTGCCAGAGAATACTTTGGATTATATTTTCCTTGTTATTATAGAGCATTGATCTTTAAAAAAAATACAAAGCTCTGGGCTGAAGGCCTTAAAACCTCCAATGAACTTATTTTCATGGAAACCATCATTCCATATGTAGCAAGAGTCCCATTTCCAAAGGAGATCGTGTTCCGGGAGGCAGAGTTGTTTCCTATTATTAAATATGTGTGGTATTATCAGAGGCTCCTTGGAGAGTTGGGGGTGCCCCTGGGGGAGCATCTGAGAAGTCGATGGGAAAGGTGGTGGCAGAAGTATTCTGTCCTAGTGTCCAGTGTCAGTGTCAGTCTCTGCCGAGTCCCAGCGAACATGTCAATTCTCTGTCCTTCTGTCCAAAGGCAGAAGTTAGCACCAGTGGCTATAAAGTTTTCAGTTCCCAAACAAAGCTTATTTTAAGCATTTATCTTAGGAACTATTTTCTTCAGCTGTCATTGTTCTCTTCTGGGCAATTTCAAATAAGTCTCACTGAGCTTTTCTCACCCATTTTGGGAAATGAAAACATTTTTCTACTAAGACGAAAGTTCCAGAAATTACGGCTTAGTTATCACATAACTGAAATACTCCGCCTTCTGGAGGTCTTCTCCAGCAAGTTCAACCGGCCTTGATCTCTTCTCCTTCCAGAAGACTCAGACTACTTGCTCCTTACATGTTTTCTTCTCACATGATTGTTCCTGGATTACCTGCATCAGAAACACCTGGGGGAGTGTGTGTAGAAGCCATAGCTGGACTTCACCTCGGTCATGCTGAATAAAATGTCCTGGACGAGGCTTAAGCATTTCTAACAAGCTCCTGAGTGATTCTTCTCACTGAAGATGGAGAGTGACAGTTGTATTGCATGTGTTTAGACAATGGGTGACTCTCAGATTAGCCCTTTACATGCCTTGCAGGCAGAAATGTAACAGTCAGAAGGCTACCTCTTCAAGAAAAGGGCATCTTTTTCTAATACGCACACAGGGCCTATGAGTAGGGCTTTTACAAGGCCAATGAGACAAGCATCATGTGGTCAGTTCTTTGTCTTCCTTCCCACCGTAAGTATCTCATACACTATTAAAACTCAGTATTTGTAGAACAGAATTGAAAATGCTCATAACATACTAATACTAGAGGGAGAAGGACAGTTTTATCACTCAAACAACAATAGTCCCCTTCATTTCTCTCCGCCCCTGAATTCAGCAAAATCAGCAGAATTTTCCCCTGCAGACCGCAAATTGAACATCCAGTCTGTGTGGGGGGCAGAATGAAACTCTTCTCTTCCTTCCTAGTGGAAATAAAACTCTTTGGCAGTGATTCTTGGATTGTTTTCTTTGGAAATTGCATTCATGTGATTTTTCAAGATGTTTCCCGGGCTTTGTTGAAATCTGATCCATTTAACAAGAAACACATAACTCAATTCATGTTAAAATTCTCAGGGTTACTTAAGAATAATTATGAGTTGTCCATGTGTGCTAGAAAAACAGCCCAGACTTCCTGAAGAATGGGAAGATTACTCGTCTCTCTGGGGCGATGCTGCTCTGATTAAGACTGCCCAGTGCAAGAGTGTGCTCCCAAACCCCAAGCTTTTCACTGGAAAGCAGCAGATGGGCTTCATTCCGAAGCCATTCTCAGAGGTGATCTATCATGTTTGAACCAGGGATCTCTATGAATTTCTCTAGAAGTGATGACAACATCTCACACACCTCCAGAGAATAAGACTTGGGTCAAACTCTGAGATGTAATGGTTGGATTTGGTCAAAAACAGGTTTCCTGAGCTTCCTTTGTTGACTAAGCTTTCCTTTACTTGCACCCTTCACTTCACTAGACCCTCTAAGCCACAGCTAAATCAAATCAATCTCTCTCCCTTGCACTCATACAACTCCCCAACACAGAAATGGACCTCCTGCCTGCTGGTGTGGCTCAGTGGTTGAGGGTTGACCTATGAACAAGGAGGTCATGGTTTGATTACCGGTCAGGGCACATGCCTGGGTTTTGAGCTCAATATCCAGTAGGGGGCATGCAGGAGGCAGCCAATCAATGATTCTCTCTCATCATTGATGTTTCTATCTCTCTCTACTCTTCCTTTCTCTCTGAAATAAATAAAAATATATTTTTAAAAAAATGGATTCCCCTGAGCACAGACTTGAAAGTAGCAAAAGTGAAGTAACGGTGGTGGGGACTCACAGTCTGGAGGTCCTCCAGCCTGGGGACTGTAGTGCTGCCGTGACCTAGCAAAGCAGGGAACACCTGTCCTTTCACCCATGTTCAAGTACAGGATGTTCCCAATTGGTCCCTTTTTAAATTGAGCTTCTTCTGGTTGGTTCAAGTAACAGAAACCCATTAGGGGACTTGATTGTAAAGATACAGAAGTGTCTCAACAGAACTCAAAGTCCTCAGGGAGAACTAGAGCTGGGAATCTGAGGCCATCGGGAGGTATTTACTCACCATCGGTCATCTTCGCTTCTCCCACCCCATGCACCAGCTCCCTCTATCTCTAGTGGGAATCGTGAGCACAGGGTTCTTCAGCTTAAATTTCCTCTGTTTAAGGTACTAACTGGACTTGCTTTTTCTCATCCCGTTTCAAATTCCTGAGGAAGGAAAGCTGATTGACTCATCTTGGATCTGGTAACTTCTCTGATCCAACTGTCTGTGGCAAGGGGCCCAAAATGAGTTAAAGAGGGTCATCCCTGTATCCTGGGTGTGTGGAGGAATGTCCCAGAGAAAACAAACAAACAAAATGGGCAGAAAATCTAAAAGGGGCTTACTGAAATCCTTTCACCTATGATTCTACAAGCAAGAGAGAGTGTTAGGGTCATTTATCCCAACTGCCCATTCATGGCCACAATCTCCTCTGCAATGTTGTTGACTAATAAGAATCCTTCAGCCCTAGGCGAATATCCCTCCCCCAGGATGGAGATTTTACTCCTCAGGAGGCAGTCAGTACTGTTGACATTTCTTTCTAAGGTTATAACAATGCCCACACACAGACGGACACTGGTTCTAACTATCCAGGCAGCATGCCTCTCTAAGTTTGGAGTGAAATATATACATATGTATATAGTTTTCAATTTTTGCAGTAAAAAAGGATGACTAGGAATTAATAAGAGGAAAGATGGTGCAAGAGAAGGGCATGGACTCTGATTATAGACCACCAGTTTTCAAATAACGATTGAGCAGCTGTGCAACCTTCAACAAGCCATTAAACCTCTATTTCCTCAACTGTAAAATGATCAGAGTTTCATGACGATTAAATTTTTTAGAAGTATATAGAGCATTCAGCTTAGTTCCTGGCATAGAGTCAAAGCTTAATTTGTTTTCGCTGTCCTTATTTTATTTTAGTATTAATTACTTAGATAACGACAATGAAATGCTATATTTTCTAAGCCTTAGATCATTCTGTAAGTGATATTTCTCAATTTGACTAAATAGCTTTCCCTCCAAAGGCCTTGTCCACGCCAGTGGGTAAGAATGGCAGCACATGAGTGTTCAGTATCCACAGCCTGGAGCTTGTTCCCGGCGAGGGGGCTGGAGAAACATCCACAGGCCACCCCTCACAGGAGTGGGGCCCATGCCATTGGATACTCAAGCATAAAGCTGACGTCTTCTTGCTCACACTGTGAAGATGGAGAGTTTGTAGGGAGCATTTTGTGTGTGTAGCTTACAGAACTGAAGTTGAAGTTTATGACTTTCATAATCTTTGCAAGTAAGTGGTGCAGCCAGAGCCAAGGTCTCTGAGTACACTTTCACCTCCCGGGTTTAGTGTAAGGTATGGAGAGAAAGAAGAGAAGGAAGCTGAAATGAATGCAATTACCCGGGAAAGCTTCTTTCTCTACCCTCCCCCTGGGGATCTGAGGGGAGCTACAGGGAGTCAGGCTACTTATGGGTGGGTAGAGCATTACTCTTTGGACCACAAGTGCCTTCAAAACAAAAAAGCAGGGCGGTGAAATCTGTCCATAAGAACTCTCATTTCATGCCCTCCTCCCTGGGAATAGTGCACTGATCTTTCGGGCAGCAGAGCAGAGTAGAACTGAATGGGCACCTCGATGCAGAGCCTCTTCCATGTTCTGGAGTCAGTGAGGGCCATGCACCACATGGGCCTCCATAACACTTGCTGGTTAGCCGTCACATGCCAGACCTCTCCTGAGATCCTGCTGCTGCCCAGTGAGAGGATATAAAAAGTTGCAAAGAGGGGATGAAGGGATGTGACAGATTCAAGCTGACCATTTACTGAACACAAGCTTTGTGTGAGGGACCTTTAGTTCAACAAACATTTAGGAAGCACCTACTACACGATGTATATGGGACAGTAAGTGCCCCAGGGGTACCAAGATGTAGAATGTACCCAGATTTTACCTGGCGTCAGGGAGAGCGGGAAAAGGTTCCCAGAAATGGTGATGTATGTTTCTTTCTCTACCCTCCCCCTGGGGAGCTGAGGGGAGCCACAGGGAGTCAGGCTACTTATGGGTGGGTAGAGCATTACTCTTTGGACCACAAGTTCCTTCAAAACAAACAAGCAGGGAGGTGAAATCTGTCTATAAGAACTCCTAAATAATGGCATATGTTTCAAAGAATAGGCAAATATGTGAAAAATGTCCATGTATAATGCCAAGTGAAAAACTATATGTAAAATCTTTTACGATGCAATCTAAATTTGATTATAAAAAGTATATATATATGTATGTTTATATATATGAATATAAGACAGATACTGTTTAACCATTTACACCTGTCTGATTAGGTTTCTACATTTTGTTATGCAATTAGAAAAGAAAGAATAGATATACCACAATGTTAATCTGGATGGAAAATTATTAGTAATATTTGTTTTCCTTCTTATACTCTGTTTAGCTTCTAAGATATCAAGCAAGAAATAAACTTTAATTTAATTTTTAAAAATACTCTTACATACATGGTCAGTTGATTTCAGACAAGGATGCCAAGACCATTAAATGAGAAAAGGATAATCTTTTCAGCAACATGCAAAAGAATGAAGGCGGACCCTTACCTCAAAGCATATACAAAAATGAACTCAAAACAGATCAAAGATCTAAAAAATTAAAACTGTAAAACTCTTCAAAGAAAGCATAGAGGAAAATCTTCATGACAATAGGTTTGGCAATGATTTCTTGGATATGAAACCAAAAGTACAGACAACAAAAGAAAAATAGATAAGATGGGATTTATCAAAATTAAAATATGTTTATGCATCAAAGGACACTATCAACACAATGAAAGACAATCCACAGAATAGGAGAAAATATTTTCAAATCACATATCTGATAATAGATTAATATTTAGCATATATAAACACAACTTAACAACAGAATAAACAACCACACTCAAAATGAACAAAAGAATGTTGCATGTACAGTTATGGACTATTATTCATTAATTAAAAGTAATAAAATTCTGACACATTCTACAAAATGGATGAACCTTGAGAACATGACAATAAGTAAAATAATCCAGGCACAAAAGGACAAATACAGTGGGGCCTTGACTTACGAGTTTAATTCATTCTGAGACCGAGCTTTTTAAGGAGCTCATTAAGGAGCTCGTTAACTCAAATTACTCTATCAACTCAATGCAAAAAATCGGCCGAGAGAGAGCTGGTATCTCAAAAAACTGGTTAGTCGGGACACTTGTAAGTCAAGGCCCCACTGTATTATATGTTTCCACTCCAAGGTACACCTGTGTTGTAGCATGTGTCAGAATTTCCTTCCTTTTCAAGGTTGAATAATATTATGTTGTATGTATACTAGAGGCCTGATGCACAAAATTCCTGCAAGGGCCTTGGCCCTGGGCCCCGCCAACCACCACCACAGCTGGGGGCCTTTGCCGCCTCTGCAGTGGTCCCTGCCCACTGCGGCTTTGTCTGGTCTAATTAGCATATTACCCTTTTATTATTATAGATTCCACATTTTGTTCATCCATTCATCCACTGATAGACATTCGGTTATTTCTACATTTGGGCTATGGTGAATAAAGCAGCTGTATACGTACCTGTTTGAGGCCCTGCTTTCAATTATTTTGGGTAAATACCTAGGAGTGGAATTGCTGGACCATATGTGAATTCTTTGTCTAATAGTATTCATATTTTTAAAGCTCCTCCCTCCCTGGGGTGACTGCAAATTTTTGTGTTATAGTTTGAAACCTCTGAAGAGTCTGTATCTCCTCAGTCTAATGATGGGGGCAGGGGAGGTGATGGCAAGAAGCAAGTGGGCAGCATAGTTGATTTAGCCACAAAACAGAAGCTTAAAGACAGTTTGGAGATCATGTGATATTTATCTTTCTCTGACTGACTTATTTTGCTTAGCATAAACTGATGAGCAAAAATAGAACCAGAGTCATTGAAGCATCGAACAGACTGTCCAACCTATGAGGGAAGGTGGGGGGGTGAAGGGATAAAAGATCAGCCAAAGGATTTGTATGCATGCATATGAGCACAACCAATGGACATATATAGGGGTGGGGGAGTAGGGCATGTGCTGGGGGTTGGGAGCAGCTGGGGAGAGGTCATGGAGGGGGGGGGTGAGACTTATGTAATACTTTTAACAATAAAGAATTTTAAAAAAAGAGGTAAATGGAAAAACACACACACACAGAGTTTGGAGAGTCTTTTGAAGTCTTTCCACCTTCTCCCTCCAGCCTCTCAAAACATTTCTCTGCAGCCCTTCATTAGACGTTTCTAGTAGCCTTCCAGGAGAGCTATCTTCAGAGAATATTTCAAATTTCATTACACATAGAGCTTTAAAATATTAACTCAATCTGTAGGAGTTTATTAAAATGTACTGGATTGGAAAATGACACAAAAATAATATCCACTGATTTTCCTTTATAATATCATACAACTAAAGTGACATATTTTGGAGTAGCTGAGTTATTAAAATGCAGCCTTGTGCTGGTATGAATGTCACTTATATTTAAAAGGAAGGTAATTTTACATGATTTTCTCTCTTATTTTCTGTCCTGGTGATGCCAGGAGATTTGTGGATTCAGTGGCTTCATCAAATGCTCTTGTTCCTTCTACCATAGTACTTTAAATGGAGACTGGAAGCGTTTAGAACCCTTCTTCCCAGGGGAAATTATGAAATGTCAAAATGGTCACATCAGCCCCTTGAACTCGCCTGGGAATGAAGACTTAATTTGGTCATGGGAATAGAAGAAGATTTCCTTCAAGTTCTCTCACCCTCCTGGTCTTTCTCCTCTGAAAACATTCCATTAAGCTGTATCATTGTCCAAAATGGAATGCTCACAACTGAACTCAATTTATCAGAGATATCATTGTGGACTCTTAATATTCCAAGTGGCAGGAAATCCAACTTAAGTGACTTAACCACTGAGAGGTTATGAGTTCATGAAACCCAAAAGAAACAGGGTGGGCTTCAGATGAAGCCTGATCCAGGAGTTCAGACAATGTCACCAAGCTTTCAGTTTCCCTCTGTCTCTCTGCTATAGCCTAGTGTTAGTTTTATCTTCAGGGGGCTGTCTGGCAGGTCTGGATTCTATAGTTATGCTGTCATAGGACCTTCAGAGATCTCTATCTCCCATCCTTACCACGCA
This sequence comes from Myotis davidii, assembly GCF_000327345.1. NCBI lineage: Eukaryota > Metazoa > Chordata > Mammalia > Chiroptera > Vespertilionidae > Myotis > Myotis davidii. Next base: position 7,230,897 of record NW_006292696.1, on the reverse strand, counting down.
TTGTCCAGAGGAGGCCTGAGGGTTTTCTCTAGTAAAGCTAGGGAGCACCCATCCCTGAAGGGAGGAGAGACACCCATCCCTCCCAGATCACATGGTTGAGAATGGGAAACGGTGTTTTCCCTCAGGACATTCCAGTGTTGTTTCCAGGACAGGGGAGGACCATTCTTAGCAGCACACAACCTGTGTCTGCTGTTCCAGGCGGGTTCTGAGCAGCCATGACCCTTCCCTCCCTTGTTCTAGAACAATGCTGTCTAACAGAACTTCCTGTGAGGATGGCAATATCCTAAGTCAGAGATTTTTCAACCTTTTTCATCTCATGGCATATATAAACTAATTACTAAAATTCTACAGCACACCATAAATTTTTTTTTTTTTTGCTGATCTGACCACCCTCCCCCCAAAAATAGGCATAATTTTGATTCATTGACACTGGATGGCTATTGTTGTGTTGGCCATTATCATTTTTTTTTTAATTTGACAATCTAGGGGAAAAGAGATCAGTGCCCCTGACTAAACAGTCAGGTATTGCATGTGTTGGAACTTCTTGTGGCACTCCCATTGAAAATCGCTGCTCTAAATCAATGCTGGCTAAAACAGCAGCTACCTAAGCAAAGGTGACTTGAGCAGTTGAAGTGTGGCCACTATGACTGAGGGACTGGGTTGCTGATATTTAAACCCAAGTTAACTAAATAGTCACGCGAGGCCAGGGGCTGCCATACTGTGTTGTGCAATGCTAGAAACTTACACTTCCATTAAGGCAACTGAAGATCACATTGGTTTTTTGGCAGGCACATATTATTATTTATAGTACACAATGGAGCTTATTATCAACAACATTCCACAACTTTTTTTTTTCTATTTATGAGGCCACTGAGTCATCTCTGTCATTCTGTACACTTGCAGTTAATTATTTAGACCTAAATGCAAGAGATTACATTTACTAAAGATTGAATTACCAGGGCATCCCCACCCTTTAAGAAAATTTTTATTCTGATGTTTTGAGCCATGCTATTACTTGGTCTACCAACCTCATGTTGGTCTGTGTGGTGAAGGGGCCTGCCCTATGGCAGGGCTTTTATGGTTGAGATTGTGAATGGCTTTTGAGAACCTGTGGCACTTGTGTAATTGCATGAAGATTTCAGTGTGCTTCTGCTAATGCTTTCTTTTTTAAAAGGAAAGAACCTAAAACCTTCATTAAATTTTCAAAGGTTAAAAATCAATAATCAATAATTTGCATCTTTGCACAAATTACTAAACCAAGGCAGAAACCTGTTGGCCTACTGTTAAGCATGGCCTCCCAGACTAATACCAGGCTTTGCCCCAGGCTCTGTGTCTGGTCCCTTAGACCCACAAAGATAGTGAGCTTTTATTTATATTTTTGAGCTTTAGTTACCCTGCTCTGTGCTGAAACTCCACCCCCGCCCTGCCCCCCAACATAAGGCAAAGCACAGAAACCAGAAGCTTTAAGTTTTGCCTTCTTTCCAAAATCTGCCAATTGTCGATCACTCTCTAGAGCCCTTCAGTAAGTGTTTTTGTATTTTGGTCACAGTTCATAGTTGTTATGTGTGAAAGGGTCATTCTTATATCACATTATATACAATTCCCTATCTTACTATCTCATTCTTAAGTCTTATTATCGCATTCTTATATACACAGTATTTATTTAACCAGAACTGTAACAATGAACATTTAGAATTTTACAATTTTTTTTTTGCTGGTGTAATTATTGATGCAATGAAGATCCTTGTTTGTATCACATTGAGCACATGTCTAAGTAAATACTAAGAACAGGAAATGTGGGTTATAGGGTACATGCATCAAGAATGTAATACATGGCAGCTGAAAGTCTGGAAATATTACTAGTATTTTATCATGAATTAAATCATATCAATAAACCATTTGATATCTACTAAAATACATAATAAAAATGCAAACTTTATCACATGTGCCAAATGCACCAAAACCTTTACAAACGTGGTAACCACCTTGTACATCCTACCAGAATGCTTTCCAAAGTGTTTATGAGTGCTGAAGACTCTACTCTGACGTAAGTAACCAGGGGAAGCTTGAATTTTCTTTCTCTGGAAGATTGGGAAAGGAAGCATTTCTATCTGAGGTCGGTTAAAGATAGCCATCAAAAGCCATGCAGCCAAAGCAACTGGAGGTAGACGGGCAATGCAAAGCACGGGACTATCTTTGGTGCTCTTGCTTTCATCTAAAAATGGGGCTCATCTCTGCCTTGTCTCACACTGAGAGGCCACTGGGGAGACATATTTGCACCACCTTGGAGCAGGAAAGTTTCAGAAATGAGCACTACAAGAGCAGAGTGACGAAAAGGAGCTTGGCCCCAACTGTCCACCCCCTAATGTATGCCAGCCTTGCCCTCAACAAGTAGCAGACTCCCCAAAGAGTAAACATGAAGGATTATTAAACCTTCATTTCTTAATTTCCAGTTTAATTCAAAAATACAGGAGACTACAATCTTACTTTGTGGTGCATCCTTCCCCCTCCCCCACCCTCGCCCCACCCCCCCACCTCCCCCATGCAGCTGGAATAGGGAATCTGTCATTTATTAGCTGGTAAAGGTTGGGTTTTTCTTTATGACATTAAATATTCTTTTTCATGATGGTGTTTTACTTTACAAATGGCAAACAGGTCATGATGTGACCTGTGTAGAAATATTTTCAGAGGAAGTCTGAGAACTGAAATCTCTGCTTATTGTGTAATGGGCTGAAGTCCCACTAGCCTATTGGATGATCCTATGCTGGCACCACACCACTCACCATAGTGGTAAGAGAAAGTTAATTGAACGTGAGAAAAGACGTGGTGCATCCATTTCACATTCAGCAAAGTTGTTTTTCATGAATTTTAAGAACATAACAAGGATCTATTGCTATCAGGCTTTTTCACATTGTTTTAATGGGGTGTTTACTCATGAAATATATACTAACCTTCCACATTTGTCTACTAGACCCTGAGGGGAATACAAACATGAACTATCCTGAGACCAGCACAGAGCAGGGTCCCAGGATAGGGTCAGGTGTCAGGCCCTTTACATAGACCAAACTAACAATGTTAATATTTTAGAAGAAATTGAGTTTTTGTCCTCATGGAGTTTACAGTCTAGTAGAAAATATAAATATTAAGTAAAAAATTACAAGTTTAGGAATTCACATGAAGTGAAAGTTCTAACCTTACGTTGTCACTTAACCCAGCTGACTTCTCGTCCCTCCCTCCCCATCAGACAGCGACATCCTATAAAAATGAGTTCCTTGCTTTCTATTTCCTCCATTTCATTCTTTCTCTTATTTTACTTCACTTCATTCCCCCCCCATGTAATATTTGTTTATGGAGTGTCTCCTATGTGCCCATCAATGTGTTAGAGTAGGAAATGTCCGTGTAAACAAGATACACAGTGCTTGTGTAACGATATCCATGGGCGCCCTTCTCATAGCACCTGATGGTCCGAGGGCAGGTTTTCCCTTCATGGGACCTGCCAGTGACTTGAGTATTTTTATTCTCAGATGAGAAACCTAAGAATGATCAGGACCATAAATCAGAGGGTTGTCCCACAGCAAATACTTTACTGGGACTTGAAGAAGTTGGACAGTATTTCCCATGGAACGAAGGCTCGCCGAATGACCAAAGTTTATTGAAGCTCTCCATACCCTGCTTAAGTCTAGAATTCACAAGTCAACTGCCTAGGGTGGCTCTCACTCCATCCTTCCTTCCAAGACCCACAGAGATGAAGTAAATGAGCCACAGAAAGAGGGATTTCTTCCAGGCTGGAGATATTACAAACCTTCTCTGAATATAAGAGCTGGCTTTACAAGGCAGCATTCACTATTGAGGGGATACCTCCGAAGAGGTCTTGTGGTCATAATGGTTTTATGATTATTTTGGATCTCTGTAAAGACTCCTGTGTTTGGGTAACTGATTCCACACTGGAGAAATCGCACGAACATTCCTTAACACTAGTCTGTGGCTTTGTTTGACAGAAGTAAAAGAGCTCTGTGTCCATTCCAGTCCCCAACACACCCTCAATTCACATGACTGTGGATTCTTTCAGAATTAGACTCTGGGTCTTCTATATTTTTAAAAAATCACATACACAAAACAGTCTGGGGAAAGTCTATACTATGTTGAAAATAAAATATATTCGATGTCAGATTGCTCTCCTCCAAAAACCTATTTTTGAAGAAATTCTATTTGTGAGTTAAAATGCACACACATATATACACATATACACAAACATACACATATACATACAGACATGCATATATAAAAAATAAACAGATTGGGAAAATACCTGGCCCTTTTCTTCTACTATCAACCAATTAATTAGGCATTATTGCGTTAGCACCTATCCTTGGGGAGAAGTCTACCCTATATGTTGAAAATAAAATGTTTAAGTCAGGTCACAATCTTCCAAGAGCCTTTAGTTGAAGAGATGAGATTTGTTAATTAAAGTATATAATACATACATACACACAAAGAAACAAGTTTGGAAAAAAATATAAAGGATGACAAAAAGGAATACATTCAACTAATATTTATGAAGTGTGTGTTTATTCACTAGGCATGCCTGAGGGCCAATACAGAGCTTTTATTATAGTGAGATAGACAGGTAATAAACAAGTATAGATATAATTTCAGGCCATGGGAAAGTTCCTGATGAAAAAATAAAGCAGAGTAAAAAGAATTATGGAAGAAGGATGATATTTATGAAGAGTGTAGTCAGGACAAGGTGGTATTTAAGATTAGACCACAAGAAAACATGTACAGAAAGTAGCCATACACCCAGATCATGCAGGACCTGCAGATGACAGAAAAAACGTGGGCTTTCAGTCTAAGTGAGAAGGAAGAGACGTATGGGGACTCTGTGCTGGGACTGGCATGATCTGAGGTGTGTCTCCGGGATTAAGAACAAACTGCAAGGGACTAGATCTGAAGCAGGAGACCAGGTAGAAGGCTGGTAATGATAAGCAATGATGATTGCCGGGACCAGGGTGGCAGTGGGGTGATAAGAAGTAGATGAATAATGATAATGTTCTGGGGGTAGAATTAACAGGAACTGTGACTACAACAGAAGTGAGGTGTGAAAGAAAGAAAGGAATCATGGATGACACCGAGGTGTCTGGCCTGAGCTACTAGAAAAATTGCTAGTGGTTAGCTATCATAACGCAAAGCCATATGTTCCCACTAGAATAACTAAAATTTATGAGACTGACAACATCAAATAGTTGTGAGGATGTAAAACAACTAGAATTCTCATGCATTGCTGATGGGAGTATAAAACGGTATAACCACTTGGAAATCAGTGAGTACTTTCTCATAAAGTTAAACTTATACCTACCAGCAATTTATTCATAGATGTATAACATGAAAAATGAAAACACGTGTCTCAAAAAGATATACATAAGAATATTCACAGCAGCTTTACTTATAATAGTCCTAGAATGGAGACAAACCAAATTTCCATTAAGAGGAATGGAAAAGTGTGATGTAATTATAAAAATGCAGTCCTATTCAGCAATTTAAAGAAATGAACCACTGTTACACACAGCAACATGGATAAATCTCCAAAACATTTTTCTGAGCAAAAGAATTCAAATGCAAAAGAATATAGGGTGTCCCAAAAAACTGCATACACACATTTGAGCTGATAGCTCAATTGCTATTTCTTTCTTTTCAGATTTAACCCATTGGAATTAATAATTATTGAAAATGTGTATACATTTTTGGGGACATCTTGTATACATTCATTGGTTCCACTTAAATGAAGGTCTAGAACAGGCAAAGCTAATCTGTGTTGTTAACTCAGGAATGGACGTGCTTTAGGGGGAGGGGATGATGGGAGGTTTAGCCTGGATGAAGCACAGTGCAGCCTCCTGGAGTGATAGAAAATGGCTCTGTCTTGATAGGGGTACAGGGTACATCTGTGAATGAATTTGCTGAAACTGATCAAACTGTACACCTAACTACACATTTCATTTCACTGTAGGGTTATTATACCTCACTAAAAATGATTATATAAAAATGAAATTTTTTCAAATAAATATTTTTTAAATTAAAAATATGGATACCCAATGATATATGCCACTGATGTATAAAAAACACAAAAATCTATATGTCCATAGAGATACATATATGTATACACGTATAATTAGAAGCAGTACTTTTACATGAAAAGAATATGGCTTGGTAGCATTTCCTCTCTGACCCAGCACTAATAATAATAGTAGCATTATCTTGTTTAAATTGTATGGCAGGCTTTATAAAGTAGCTAATTTTACTTGCCCCTCTTCACACATAAAGCGACTGAGTATTACAGAGGAACATGACTTGCCCAAGGACCTATCACTGTGGAGCAGTAGAGTTGAACTTGAGCCCACAATCACATCACACCAGAATTTATGCCTTTAACTATTGCACTATATTTTTCTCCACCGATAGGCCACGGGCACCCTCTAAGGAATCCTTGGGTCTCTCTAGGACCTCAGATGATCTCTACGGGTGCTGCCCCTGCCTCCACCCATGTTTCACCAGTCTTCCTATCCAGTTCCTTCCCGGTGATGCCTCATTTAGAACATCTGCTTGGCTTCTGGCTTAGATATTGTCTTTTAGCTCTATCGTGGCTGAACACGCTGAAGCCCTGGGGGCAGCCATGCCCCACCTCTGTAAGATACCCAGGCTCTCAGGACCCCCACCTACGTCTAGAACCCGAGGCCCAGGTATGCCAAGAAGGAACTTAGGATAATTTATCTCGTTTTGAAACTGAAACCTCTTGCCAATCAGTGAGGAAATGCTGGGCAAATCTCCTCGCTTAATTCATTTGATGAGACTGGACCTCTATTTCTTTTTCTACCAAGAAACTCTAAATCGTTTTTTTAAGCCACAGAATGGAGATGATTTTACTATGAACATGCACAATTCAAATGTGTTGGATCTTAGACAAAGTAGTCCTTATCTGTTAGAGTTTTAAAAGTCTGACTTGTCAATTCTGAACATTCGACCACTTCATATTTTCCAAAACTCAAAAAATGATTCTGAACACGAAGGCTAGATCTGGCAAGAAAGCAAGAGAAACAAGTAATAGGTTAGAATGTAAAACAAACAACCTTTCAGCAAGCCGTGCCTCTTAACCCTGGGAAACACGCCGGTGCCTTGGAGAACACAGGTCAATGTATCGGTCTCTCACTTGATTAAATTATTAGTATTAAAAAAAATAACTCTGAGCAAGCAACAAAACGCACCACAGTGCTTTCCACAAATAAAATTTAATTTGCTATCTCAAGAGCTGCTGGTTTTTATCGCCAAAGATTGGAGCATGGTCTTTTCAGGGAGAAAGTTTTTTTTTAAAATCTAGTTTGGAGGAAACATGGCCAACATTAGCTCCAAATATTTTATTTCCAACATAAAGCACAGAACCAATACTAATAAACAACAGGCTCTTATGCCAACATCGGTGCATGTTTTTGTTATTGCATTATATTCCATGAGAGTTATTGTGCATAATTAAATAGAAAAAAAATCCTTGAACTTAGAATTATAAAACCGTCACCACAAACCAACAATTCCGCTTGATGTGTATTAAGTCATTAAATTTATTATAAAAAAAAAGAGGAGGAGGGGAAAAAAATCTTTTCCTTGTAAATCATTAAAAATGCATGAGGGTTGAAGGCAGAGCAAACAGCCCATACGTTTGCCGAGAGAACTACTGCGGGAAAAGGCACTGTGACACAGAACAGAAAATGAGGTTTTCTTGAAATCAGAATGGCCTGTTATCAAAATGACAACCACGTGGGCTCTTGAGAAGAGGGGATTTAGAAATCCTAAGAATGTGAATGGTCTCAGTGTTCTGGATAGAGAATGTTTGGAGGACTGGTTGTGGTCTAAGGCGTCTCACAGCTTAGCAATTCAGGAGAATGGGCCACGCTAGGATCAGTGAATGCAAGAAGATCCAGGAAGCACATGCCGAGTTAGGACCTGGCTTCTGGACAAGGGTCAACCCAGGGTGCACCACATCCACACCAATGACTGACACAATGAATTAGCAGCCAGTTACTTGGGCATCAGGAGCTATGGCAGTCTGTTCATTCTGGAGGACTACACAGAGCATGTCACAATCCAGCCGGGCTCAGCATAAGTGTGCTTTAAAAGCTTTCTCTTCAAATATATTTTTATTGATTTCAGAGAGAGAGATAGAAACATCAACGATGAGAGAGAATCATTGATCAGCTGCCTTCTGCACATCCCCTACTGAGGATTGAGCCTGCAATCCAGGCATGTGACCTAACTGAGAATTGAACCTTGACCTCCTAGTTGCAAGATCAATGCTCAACCACTGAGTCACACTGGCCAAATGAAAAACTTTTCCTTTTTTAAAAAACACATATTTTTATTGATTTGAGAGTGGAAGGGAGAGGGAGAGAGAAATATAATCATCAATGATGAGAGGGAATCAATGTGCCCTTGACTGGAATTGAACCCAGGACTTTTCAGTCTGCAGTTGATGCTGTATCCACTGAGCCAAACCAGCTAGGGCTGAAAGCTTCCTCTTAATGTGTTATAACTGAGGCATTACTGAAATGGGCAGGAGTAGAGAGAAGAGATCTAAGTCACCAGGAACAAATACCATTCAAACTGGCTTAGATAAGAGCATCTTTATGAAAGGAAAGTCAAAGTCATCCACAGACTGGAAACTGAGTGATATGCATGCTCCTCCCTCTGCCTCACATAGAGTTACGTGTGGGAATTTTGTGAGAAGGTGCTGGAAGTGAATAGAGTGTTTTTCTATGTACTCATCTATGTTTTTCTGATGCTCACTGGACATCCACTTTTCTTCTTCTTAATTAATGCCAGCTCTTTCCACTCTATTGATGGCTTTGCTGTCCATTACTAATTTAGGCATGTGGCATTGACGCCACCACCCAATGCTGGCCTCAGCTTCACACGACCTCCCATGTAAATGACTGCCTCTTTCTCTTTGAGTTCTTTTTAAAATGAATGAATGAATGAATGAATGAAAGTAACTTATTTGCCTCATCTGAGTCACAGTTTATTCATAGTCCAAATAGTAGTGACCAGAACACTTGGACCCCTTGGTCAATCACCAAAATGGGAATACATTCTCTGAGAAGAGGATGAGGACACAGCAAGCAAACTGAGTATAAGATCCACAACCATCTAAGCTATTCAAATAGCCCTTGAATAGTCAAGAATTGAACCCATAGAAAACATATATGCTACCATAGGAATGTGTATGTATATCACTTACACAAATACTGCAGTCTGTAATTCTAAAACAAATGTATTTTTCACATTTTTCAAATTGAGATGCAGATTACAATCAGCCTGAACATGTAATACAGTGGTGGGTTTTTTTTTTCTCCTCCACATAATAGCTGCTATTAGATTGATGAAACATCTGAAGTTCAACTTTCTCTAAGAACTGAGGAAACACGGAAAACATGATTTTACTGGTTCATAGTGTTGTCAAAAGCTAAAATTCAAATCTCTTTATATAAAATTACTATTAAGTACCATCTTCCTAATTTGAAAGATGACACTTTCGTCATTTTTGTCTCGCTCTCATTTGAAAGATGACACTTTCGTCATTTCAACAGGTAATTCCCCAATCCCATCATGTTATCCTGTCCTCTGATATCATGCCTAAATCATCTCCCCCTGGATTAACTCATTATTCCAATTAAAGTCCTTGATATATGTCAAAGACATGCCCTTATTTGTGACAGAGCCGTAAAAAACGTGTTGCTTTAGTTCCTTCAATAAATCAGTTTCTCTGTTCCATTTCCTTAATTATGTGCTGTTTGTCTCTGGAATCTCTCCAATGTCTAGGATGTTTTTTAACCTAGAAGTATTTCCAAAAGTTACGCAGGGGATGCCAATATAATCTGACAGGCCTGCCCTTCCTCTTGTGTGATGCTGCCTTACAAAGCGTTCCGAGTGAAGTCTTTCCCTTTGCCAGATGGTTCCACAAAGAACTAGACTCCCCTCTAGATTCATCCAGTGTGCTTACTTGGAGGGTATTTGCCCACCAGTAAAGACGGCCATTTGTGATTATTTTTACACAGAGCACTGATCTTTCACATTCTCCTTCCATGGAATTTCCTCTCTTTTCTAGCACTGGAGTTTTTTATTCCGCCTGGTAGTCAGTAACAGATGCTGTAAGATGGCATCATCAGGAAATGGAAAAATGTGATATGAACACCACTCCCCCCAAGATAGTTTAGTTCTAGTAAATGGTTAAGAAGATGAGCAGGGCTAGGTGATTCCTAAAACTCCTTCTATTCTAACATTCTGCAATATCATTTCTTAATGGCCTGGTTAATATTTCTCTGAGTTTGTAGAGGCTCAAAATTATACCAAGTCTTTGACTCACACCTATAATATCTCACCAACCCTGCCTCATTGCTCAATTCTGCATCTGTCGGAAGAGATCACACAGGTTCTTTCAAAGTCCCATCTTCCAATAAATGTGCATGTGCACATACACACGCACAAAGCACACATGCACACACATGCACACATGTACACATTTTGCTTTGGAAGTGAACCTTTACAGAATCCATTCCCGTAGGAGTTTGCTCTTTACCTTTCTTTCCTGATGAATAACCAGGAGAATAGAAATGATGTCCCTGTTCTTCACCCTGAAAAGAAGATTGCACACAGACTCCCCCTGATAACCTAGAGAAGGAACTAATGATCTGGCATGATTTCTGCTATTTCCCAATAATCTGAATATAGAGCTGGTTTCTATGTCATAAACTTGCCTTAATAGCCATGGCCTGCCCTTTGAATTCCTTTTGTGTTTTTGTTTTAGGACATCCTCCCTTCAGGCCCAGTCCCCTTCATACTTACCAACCATGGCTGAGCTGAACTGTCACCATTGTGTGCCCTCTACCCGAATATAAGTTTGGAACCCCGCTTGTTTGTATTCTGGGGTCATTACATATCACACATATCACTATTCTGCTTGCTAGTGAAGAAGTAACTGCCAAAAACTGAGTAGGCATGAGCCCAACTTCTATAATCTCCTTTGAGGTAACTCCTTCTGACCTGCTGATTTGTATAGTGCATTGCATAGTTGTTAGGAACACAGGCTCTAGATTCAAATTACTAGAGAAATCCCTCACCAGCCTTTTGTCAATAGTTAATTTTTGCAAGGTCTTCATTACTTTCTAAATAACCAAATTTATTTTCTTCATTTCTCCCATTAGAGACGAGTTTAGAATTGTGTAGTGTTTCTAATGGTTTTCTTCCTCCAAGCATATCTTCATTTCTAAACAGATCTTTGTTGTACCCTCAGTATCTATCTATCTATCTATCTAGGTCCAATATATTTGTAAAATTCACCAATAACTAACTGTATGTCTAGCTTTATAACCTTGGGTGTAAATAATGTTCCTCCCAATAGCATCTCTCCCTCCTCAAGTACAATATGCATAGAACATCTTGCGTGGGTTAGCAGGAACCCAGCCCCTCTATCTCCTAACCTTTCTAAGATGAACTCGTGCGTGGTCTTTCTTGCCTAGTGGAGCCAGAACTCCAATGTGGACATAGAAAATTTCTCCTACTGCTGCAAAGCTCTGGTCATTCCAGAATGAACTACACCCGACTAGACTCCAGGCACTCCATAGTCACCAATGCAAATTCCTACTAACGACCCAATAGGCCTTCCATGCTACATTTGGTTTGTTCCATTGGCAAAACTGTCCTCAGCTCCCAAATTATAGTTTTTATCTGTGCAAAAAGCTGCTTCCCAAGCTCTTTGCACAAATGCTTTCCACTCAAGGCTCAGTGCTGCACCCAGATCTGAATCAGAGTCATGTTCCAGCATCCTCTACCACTTGGGCCCAGAAAAGCCATCCCATTTTACCATTGTAACAAGGGCCAGAAGTCCTGGATCCATGTACTTCAACCCTCTTAGCTATTTATTTCAAAAGTGTGAAGGCCTCTCTTCCACCAAGTGAGCTGGTCCAAGTCTCTCCGGCTACTCAAAAGATTCAGATGGCTTAGAATTTTAGAAAAAAGGGAGGGGCTCAGTCCTGACTCTCTCCAAAGGCCTTGGGGCTCCCATATCAATGTCCTTCCTCTTCCTTTGTGCCTGTTCAGCCATACTTTCTTCAGTTAGATGCCACAGCACATGCTCTAAATGTTCTCTACAGACATGAAAGCCTTTTGCCAATGGTTTCTTCCAGCGTTTCCCTCTGAGACTCTATCCACACCTGGTTCACCATTTTAACTGTCTGCTTGGCTGGCCAACTTGGCTGAACAACCACAGTGAGGATGTGGGTGTTTTTCATTGAATAAACTGCTTGTACTGTTTTTACTGGCTTGACTAGTCAAGCAGATGAAAAAAAGTTCCATGTGCTTTTAACAAAATTAAACCATTTTTGGCACTTTGATCTATGGTTTGATGAAATCTAACTGATATTTACTTGAGTTTGATACAAGTTAAAGCTTATAATTTCTTTCACCTCTGGGCCTCCACTCCTTTCTATGCATAACCCATGGGACTAGTCAACCTAGTACTGATTCCCAGTTTGTCAGTTTTCTCATCTGCTACTTGGCCATGAAACCTGATGCTTCCCACTCATAGCTTAAGATCAAGGCCTTTGAATATAGTGGGACCCAGGGGGTCTTTATCCTGGTTTTTACCCCCCTCCCCCCCGATTGCTACAAAATCTTGGGGAAATTACTTCACCTTCTTTGTACATTAATAGAACTTGCTTAATAGAGCTGTTATAAGGAATAAATTCACTAATCCATGAACTATCATAGTAAACTATAAATGATAATTACAGCTAACATTTATAGAGCATTTTCTATGAAAAAAAGCCCTGTGCTAAGATTATCCCATTCAATGGTATCTATTATTATTATTGGTTCAAGTTATTTCAATTCTACAAACATCTGATCATTACTCTATGATAAGGACTTTTGTGACTATAAAGATTACTAAGATAATACCCCACAATCAATTAGTTTATATTATAAAGGAAAGGGAAAGACTAAGAGACACAAAAAAGCATGTTGAATTCATGAGAGATTCAAGTGTTATGAGGCATAAAACAAGGAGAGATTACTTCTCTAGCGCATGGGTGTTACTAAGAGGCTTTCTTGAAGGAGGTGGTGTTTAATGATGGGTTTGTTTAAACAGGCAGTAGTAAAAATAAGAAGAAATCAGCAATATTATGAGCAGTTAACATTGCAGAGTGGCTCCTGCTTGCCACACACTATGATAAGCAGGTGACTTGCATTAGCTCACTCCATCAATCCCATGAATTTGATATTATTACATCCCTAATTTATTGGCAAGGCTGAGAGAAGTTAAATAACTTTCCCAAGAACACGTATCGTGGAAGGTTGTGTTGGATTTGAATCTAGAGCCTGTGTTCCTGACCACTATGGATACTCTCTTTCATGTACTTGGGGAGGGGTGACTGCCACTGGCAGGACAATTAATACACACAGAAGAGGGGGCTGCTCCTGTGGCTGCAGGAGTGGGGAAGGGAAGGGCAGTGGTGGGTCCCTTGCTGAGAGTGATGGTCTTTAGGAACACACAGCAGACGAAGTCACACGGTCAGACATGTACCCGAGGAAGACTCATTTGGGAAGAGACTTCACTAAGGCTGAACCAACAAGACGTGGTGACTGGTTGGGTGCAGGGAGGGGAAGGTGCGGCAGGAGTTTAAACAATCCCCAGATTCTCACCAGGGCATAATGTGGGAAAATCCTGGGGATAATTAGTAAGTGTCAATAGGATATGAGATTTTACTTTTTACTTACGCTCTTCTCAAGTGGCCTAAGTGTGGGGGTTCACCACCCATTTCTCTCCCTAAAGAACGTAAGATCCTTCACAGACTTTCCCTGTGGAAGAGGGGAAGGGCGAAGCTTCCCAGTGTCCTTTCTGGAAGTCTGTGTCCATGCAGCTTCCTTAGTTGTGACCATAATGCATATTATGGTGACTGCGTCCTTGCCAGGAAGGGGGATCGAGGTAAAATAGGACTAGGGGCAAGACCTGAAATTTGTCCTTGTCACCTCCAATTTACATCACTTTGGGCTAGGTCACTAATTTCTATGCACCAAATTACCTCATTGAATCTTCCTAACCACTCCAAGAAGCAAGTATGGTTGATCCCATTCTACAGACTCAGTAAACTGAGGTTCAGAGAAACTAAGTAAACATGGTAGAGCTGGGGTTTCAACTGAGATCTGTCATTTCGGGGTTATCAGTCCATTGAAATTTCAAAAAAAAGTAACATTTACTTCTTTGTAGTAGTAAAATTCTCCTCTTTAACTGCTCTCAAGTATTATGTGCACCTTCTTGGGTGACCTTCAAGTTCTTCCTAGCCTTTTAACACGAAAGTTCCCAGAGCAATTTTCACAAACATCTTAGGTTTTGCTGAAAGCGGCTCTTGCATAATTTCAACCCCTGGCCAAACTCTCTTAACGATGTTATTTCACACCATATGCATTGAGGTTGGCCTGAGTCAGCCATTTTTCTCACTGTTGATTTTTTTTCCTTCCCCCGCCCCCTTCTTTCCCAGTCAATATTCATTTTAAATGCAAGAAGTCAGCCTCCTTTTTAGCTGACAAGGCTGGTTGTTCACACACTTTTCTGGTGCATAACTGACAAGTGTCCACTTAGGTGTGGGGCTGACTCTAAACTAGTCTCCAGAAATGGTCGAGGGAGAGAAGGCAGGGGAAGCCAGCAATTTGCTGAGCAGAGGATGTGGTGATCATTAGAGCCAAAATGATCCCTAAATGTTGCTCTGAAAAAGCCTCTTGATTAGGAGAGAGAAGATTGACAGCCTCCGAGCATCCCCACGGCTGTCCCTGTGGCCTCTGTCCTGGCTCCTTCCTGGAGTGAAAAGAATCCGCCTGCCCAGGGCAGCCCCTCTCCCAGAGACAACACTTCATTCAGCCCTAATCCGACTCTCCTTTTCCCTCCGGAACTCAGGAACTCTCTCTGGGGAAAAATGCCTGCCCGGTGGTCTTCGGATCTTGGTTACACATTTGAACCACCCAGGAGCTTTAGAAAATGCCAGCACCTTGTCCTCCTTGGGACCAGCTAAATTAGTGTCTGCCAAGTGGACCTGGGCGCTGCATTCTCAGGCAGTGTGCTGGTCAGGAACTCTGTAGAACCCCGTAGAATTGGGGTTTGTCTGATGACTTTTTTCATGGTGGCACTGGCTCTATGGGTTTAAAGAGGAAGACCACAGAGGCAAAGTAGCTTTCTCATCATAGAGTAGCGTCATTCTGGTCACAACTTTGAGCCTTGCTTTTGAGAAGAGCTCTGTTGCAATGGTAGCTTTGGAATCATATAGCCCGACTTCACCCCTTGGCCTACAACCTACATACATGTGGCCTCAGACGAATCAGTTTTGCTCCCCGAGTCTCAAGGCTTTATTTGTAAACTGGAGTGACAATCCTCTGCCTTCTGCGTTTATAGCATTTAGACTAGAGCCTGGCACATGGTATTGAATAAATGAGAGCCAGTCTTATTATTTGTCATTATGAATCATTATCTTGGGCCAATTTCTTCAGTGTTTATTTAAAGATGAAATATAGGACTTGCACTTGGTGATATTTAAGGTGCCTTTAAGTTGTAATATTCATGGATTTCAGATGAACCTATTCAGATGGTTTGCAGATGAAAATAAAAATGGACTTGTCACCCTAGCTGGTTTGGCTCAGTGGATAGAGTGTTGGCCTGCTGAGTGAAGGGTCCCGGGTTTGATTCTGGTCAAGGGCACATGCCCGGGTTGCGGGTTTGATCCCCAGAAGGGGCCGTGCAGAAGGCTGCCGATCAATGATTCTCTCTCATCATTGATGTTTTTATCTCTCCCTCTCCCTTCCTCTCTGAAATCAATAAAAATATCTTTTTTAAAAAAAATGGACTCATCATTGTGTACTGCTTTACCAGTCCCCGTTCTAATTCTTTAACTACCCTTTGTAACTGAAAGTTGGATTAGCAGCTCTGTCAGTACTAGTTCAGTTACTTCCTCTACATCTCAGAAGCAGCTACAATGTATAGGAAAACCCTGGGCATAGAACTAGGAGACAGGAGTTAAATTGGGAATGGGAGTTGGCACCACTAGTTGTTAAGTTAGGTTTGAGTTGTGTTGGAGCTGGGTTTACCTTGACCTGGCCAAGCACTCTTGAATGGTCCCTGTTTGGACCATTATGGTAGATGGAGGGCTGGGTGGGGGTTTGACCTCGGACGGTGGAGATGAGCAGAGTATGACAGAGCAGAATGGGGGGAGCCCCCCCATTGAGGGGAACTTGGCAATCCCACTCTCGCAGGTGGGAATTGGCCAGCATGGCTCCAGGGTTCTCTCTAAAGTGTGGCTGGCAGTTCAGCTGTAGGATTAACCTCGGATTTCTCACCTGTCAAGTGCGGATAATAATTTGCAGCTCCTGGAATTACTGAGCAACGTTAATGGAACCATATATTTGGAAAAGTGCTATGCAGATGTAATTCCGAATATCACTGAATATTATTTGTGAATGTCTAGGATGAAAAACAGAGAGCAGTGAGTGGCGATGGGCTCATCATCTTTATATAAGAACATATGCTCTTCCTGTCTCCAAAGGTCAGTGTATGATGTGACCCAACACCTGAGTGTGGCAGAGGCGAGCCTTGTTCTCCACCGTGTTTGGGAAGCGTTCCTCTTAAAATCTTGGGGCCATTGGGGTTACCCTGCACCAACTCAATCAAACAAAAGATGAATAGGGGTCTAGATTCAGTGCAGCTGGAAACTAATGGCAAACTTGCTTCTCTCAGATAAGAGGCTCTGTTAATTAACATTTTAAATTTTAATGTGTCAATAATTTAGAAGCCCAGTTTGTGGGTGCTTTTTCTTCCTCCTATGAAGAATAATTTTGCAAGAGTAATGAGTAGGGC
>NW_006292696.1:7193558-7213938 GCF_000327345.1 Myotis davidii | reverse complement strand
ATTAGGAAGGTGGTTCAAGGTTAGTCTGTCTCAGGATGTCCGTTCTTTTGTTACAAAGGCCGGTTCCTGGTTTTATTTTAATACCAGTCTTATGTGATTCAGAGGGGATGAATCTGATCTCAAAATCTGAGACACCTGACTTGAAATTGGGATGATCTTGGAAAACAGAGGCAGAATGCAAATAAGAGTTTTTGCTGTTCGATTGTTGCCCAGGTTAATGCATTTAGATTGTACCTAATGAACCAATGTAGTCACTTACACGGTGAAATGTCAATAAGCTCGTTGTTTCATCTAGAGCAGAGGTCAGCTAAGTCCAGCCCATCAGCCAAACCCAGCCCTCTGCCTGTCTTTATAAATAAAAATGATGTTGTAAGAGAGCTATGACCACTCATTTACTTGTTGTCTGGACTGTTTTTGCAGAATAACAAAATTGAGTAATTGTGACACAGACTGTGTGACTCTCAAACTCTAAAATACTTACTGACTCTTTGAAAAGAAAGTTTGCCAATGCAAAACCTGAGATAATTTTAGCTGTTTTATAAGCAAACAGTTTTATTTTGAAAGTCATGTGCTTATTTTATACCTACTAGAAAAAGATAAAACTGTCAAATCTGTATTTTTTGCAGACTTTTTTGTTGCTGTTAAGGACAAACTAAAGAAGACATATAAGAGACACGCTCAGTCAATTTAAGGAAAAATACCAAATAAATAACACAATGAGAAAATATGATAGTAGTATGCAAAAGTCTAATATTTAAGAAACACAGACCCACTAAACATAAAAAAGGTTAATTTTTATATTTCTCTGGTCCTAAGAAAACTTACCCTAAGAGAGGTTTTAAACTAATATACTTTTAACTGATTCTCTAATTCGAGTCTTAAAATAGTTTGGGGCAGAAGTTGAACAGGTAAAGTGACTTTGCACTCATACACATGAAGATGAGACAGAGACGAACCTTTCATTTGCAACCACACAGTCATTTGCTAACCTGTTAATGAACTTATTGACATAGGAAATTGTTTATGATATATATCTAAGAGGAAACCACTATCAAATGGTATTCACAGTATCCTACTTTTTAAAAATTATAAAAGTGAATAAACATGAATAATGTCGAAAAGACTTATAAGAAGTCTAAGTAGTGGGATTATCTTGGGTGATGAAATTTGGGGGGAAAGTTTACCTTCTATGTGTTAATATGTTAGTATGTTTATGGTACAGAGTGGGAACAGAATAGAGCTATTGGGACAAAGCCTTCATTCTAATCTTTGCTCAGTAGAAAATGGTATTCCTGGAAAGCCCATAAAGCCTGAAATCACAGTCCTTTGTCATGTGACCATGGACACAAGAACTCGCACTGAACTGGCCCTACCACCTCTAGTCAAGTACATGCGCGTAAAGAAAAACCACATACAGCCCCATAATGCACCACCTTCAGCTTACTCTGGGTGGGTGGTTCTCTAAGTGCATACTATGGCATATATGTAGGCCTGGATTTATTTTTTTTTTAGTAGTTTGGTGACCAAATAACCTTAGGAAAGAAAACTGATTTGAACAGGCTTGAACTTTCTCAAATTTACTGCAGGATTTGTCAAGATCTGCATAGAGAGGGAAGATGCAGCTTTGCCCATGGACCACAGAACTCTCTTCTCATGGGGCACTGGGAAATGCCACTTCTAAGGATCTAGAGGAAAGTAGACATCATCAGATGGGTATCAATGTGATTTGAAATCTACGCTTCATTTCATTTTGACATTTGTGGGAGGAATTCTTTCCCTTTGGGTGTATCATCAACCTAATGGGAATAAGTTTTGTAATAGTAGGTGGCACAACTTCCAAACATAAGAAGATTTGTGTGCAGAGATTATTTGGGAACTTTGAAAAACAGTCTGTGCTAAAACTTTTAGGAGGCTAATTAAAAATAAATAGCCAAAACTTTTAAAAATGTGCTGTATCTTTTAGCAAGCAATTTTACTTTCACAAATTTATCCTTTGGAAAAATTAGAGACATATGCACCAGGGAATCCACCTAGAGTGATTTATAATACCGAAAAATTGGAAACAATTTAAATGTCTGATAACAGAGGATTGTTGGAAGGGTTTAAACATATTAGAATACTAAGTAGGCAATAAAAATCATATTATAAAAGAGAACTTATTGACATAGGAAATTGTTCATGATATATATCTAAGAGGAAATCGCTACTAAATGGTATTCACAGTATCCTACTTTTTAAAAATTATATAAGTGAATAAATATGAATAATGTTTAAAAGACTTATAAGAAGTCTAAGTAGTGGGACTGTTTGGGGTGATGAAATTTGGTGCGAAGTTTACCTTCTTTGTGTTAATATGTTTGCCAACTTTCTTGCATTGAGCTTACATTATATAATTGGGGGAGGAGGGTAGACTCAATTACAGTAGAAAATTCTACAGAGAGATTTCTTCTTATATCATTTTTTTCCAGAAAAACCTATGACATGACACACTGTGCAAATGCACGAAGCTCTGTATTAGTGGGACCAAAAGGGTTTTCTCCCAGGTTCAAGTACGTAAAAGATGATATCAAAATCCTGGAGGATTCATGACTAAAAATCACTTTTCTTGTATTGTTCTGTTCAGAAACATGTCAACATGAGGAATAGTTGGACCAGGATCTCAGGAAATGAGCTCTGGTTGCTAATCCAGGTCGACCATTTCCCTGCAGCACATCAGAGCCCTGGCTCAGCTTGTCCTGTGTATCTACTCCATCTTCACACAACCCAGATCTCCATGGTCTTGTCACTTCCTTCCCCATCCCCATCCCTCCCCAACCCACCAGACCCAGAAGTCTAGTATCTGAGTCAGAGTTGCGGGGACGGGATTTCCTTCGCTGGAGAGTGTTCCAGCCAGGACCAGCTTCTGCACGAGGTACTTAGCTCTTTTATCAACTTTTTGGGCATGATTACACCAACACGCACAAATCTCTGTTTACTGCATTTTTAAAAAATTCCCTCAGTGTCATAGATTATTTAAATTTGTATCCCTGCTGTGTGACACCTGCCTGAGGATCTCTGCCATGACCTTACACTGTGACCTTGGGTAAGAAGTCTCCCACTCTGGACCTCAATTCCCCTGTCTATCAAATAAGATGCCTCGATTTACTCAATAAATGTTTATTGAGTTCCTGCTCTGAGGCCAAAGGTGCAGTACAGATATAGCCTTTGTCTTAACGGAGCCTATAATTTTGTGGGATGGAATATATATATATATAGTTTTTTAAAGGAAATTCAAAGGAATGTGGAAAGTCTTACAGAGGAAAAAGTGTAGAGATTCTACTGCATCCACAGGAGGGGCATCTGAGCCAAACTCAGGGATTCAAGGATGACTTCTCAGAGCTGGTGACACCTAAGAACTGACAGCCACAAGACACACTGAAATGTAAGAGTTAGCAAAAGAAATGTGGTAGAGGGAAGCAACAGCTTATTAAAGTCCCAGAAACAAAAAGATGAGTGATTAATTAAAGAAAGTAAAAGAAATTCATAAGGCCAAAATACATATGTGAGAAGCAGATGGAGCAAGCCATATTTAAGACCTTAGACCAGCACTATCAAGACATCATGTGGGCCACATGTGTAGTTTCAAATCTTCTAGTTGCCACATTTTAAAAAGTCAAAGAAACAGCTGAAGTTCAATTTAGTCATATATTTTAGTTAACCCAATATTTATAAAATATTGTTTCAACATGCAATTGATATAAAATTACTATTAAGATAGTTTACACCCTTTTTTCCTACTCAATCTTTGGAATACGATGTTTACTTTTATGGTTTATCTCAATTTGCATTCATCACATCTCAACTGGTAAACTTCCCTAAGTGGCTGTTGGCTACCACATGGGACATCACAGGTTTAGACTTCATCTGTAAATGCAAAGCCACCAAGGGCTATAATGAGGAGTGGACTATGGTGACCACCCAGGCTATTCCATAGATAATGGGTTTGATGGGGAAACCAAAAAGGAGGATATTGTAGAATCCACAGGAAACATTAGGGAAATAATGGGAGAATAAATAGATAAAGGAGTCAAGAGATATTTAGGAGGTAAACGTAACCATTTTGACATGCACTTGAGCCCCTGGAGCACCCAGCCCCTATGCACAGGCATCATGGTGCGTTTCTTTTTTCCTCTCTGGCCTCTTCAAGCTGACAGTCCCAGAGCCATGCGAAGACTCACAAAGAGCACATGGTTTCCTAGGAGCCACGCAGAGAACTGTTTGGGTACATGGTTTGTGGTGCTGTTTTGACCTTTTTCCCTCTGTACAGAGTGAAATAGAAGAATCACCCAGAAAGTCTGAGAGTGGTTGTCGCTTTTCTTTTCCCTCCATCACTAACACATTGAATCTACAGAGAGAGGAGGGGAGAAGGAGGCAGATGGAGAAAACTGCTTTTTAGGGGTGATTATAGCCAGAGAAGGGCCTGAAGAGACATCCCTGGGCCCCATATTTCTTTTGCCACCAGTGACTTCCAAATCAAATGAGCCCAATCTGCAGATCACAATGAGATTTTTCTTATTGACTTCCCTGAAAGCGTGGCCGGCTCTGCAAATCGAGTCACGGGGACCCTGCATCATCATCAACCATCACCGATTTCAGGGATGTCGGAACTGGGCCGATGTTGGCAAATATGTCACTGATGCATGAGGCCAGGGAAAATCCAGCGCTTATTGGCCTGGCAGTGCTGACCTGGTTTGTCCATAAATGAAGAGTAAATGCAATTTGCAAAACACACAGAACTGATAAGGGATACAACAGGGCGGGGCTGGAGTCACTCTCCTAAGAGCAGGCATGCTGGGAGAGGAGACAAAGCAGATGTCAGACTCGAAATCAGACAGATGGTGATTCTTCACATCTACTCTGTGCACCATCTTTGTCATAATAACCTGAGAAGTTAGTTAAAAATACGCATATCTGGGTCTAACTCCGGCCTGCTAAAACTGTGTGTAGGGAGTGGGTTCTGAGGAACCCCCATGTTTAACAAGCCCTCAGCTGATTCCTGTGCAAGTTAAGGTTTAAGAATTCCTTTAGGAGGAAAGAAAGACAAGAAGATTTCCATTTGTTTGTTGAAAAAAGCATTGAACTTAGAATTAGTCTGGCCCTGCATCTAAACTGCTGCTGACTGGCAGGATGGCCATGTGGTGAGGGGAAAGAAATTTAAGTGTGAGATCAGAAAGGGGCTCAGGCCTGCCTCCTTTACATAAGAGCTGTGAGACGATGGGCAACAGCTAAGCTGAGCCTTGCTGCCACTAGCAGCAAATGAAGTCATGGGAGCCGGTGACCTTAAAAAGTCAAGTTCTGACATTCTAGCTTTGACATTTTATTTTTTCAAATCACCGAACCTCAGTTCCTTCATCTGCAAAATGGGCAGGTTATTTTTCATTTGAGCTTTGCTCTTTTGGGGTCCAGTGAAACAATGCATATATATTTTGGAAACAAAAAGACAATTTAAAAGGTTGACACAAATATAAAGTGGCAATATCTATATATATAAAAGCTTAAGTGGCCGGTTCAACTGACCGTTAGCTATGATGCACACTGACCACCAGGGGGCAGACACTCCGTCTGGTAGGTTAGTTTGCTGCTGGCGTCCAGCCGATTGAGACTGGGTCAGATAGGCCGGACATGTCCTGGAGCCCTCCCATAGTCCTTTCCAAGCCCCTGATCATGCACCAGTGTGAGGGACCCCACCAGTGCACGAATCCGTGCACCAGACCTCTAGTTAATTCATAATACTAGTAGAGTTATCTCTACTTAGGCCATTATTTGTCATAAGACTCTTTCTACACTGATAAAGTCCCCTTCAAAGCACAGTACTTTATTTTTCTTAATGAAACACAACATAAAGTGCAATAGTATGTTTTTAGCTGTTTATTATAGATCACACTAATATGAAATGGGCCAAATTAACTTCGGCTGACCCTCCCTTTAACCCCCCACTAGCCTTGCAGAGGACAAAGAGATTCAGTCTGCGATATTCCAGGTTTTCTGTCCACATACAGAAAACAAAAAGCCCTCACTGATGGCTGTGCTTCTACTTGGCATTCAAGTCTTTCAATAATCTGGCCACTGTCTCCTTACCATTAGCCAACATTAGCAAAATTTGATTATTTGATGACATGCTTTACTTTTTTCTACTTACAACTTTGTACTTATTTCATGCCATAGATTTGGTCAGAATCTTCTCTCTTATCCAATATCCTCCTATCAGATTCCTACCTACCTACAAAAATATCATGAATGTATGCAAATACTTAACTTCAAGGATGTTGAGCTTGATGCAGTGTATAAAAGCAAAACAAACACACAAACAAAAACACAGCCCATGACTAACTATCCATCATTAGAGGATTGCTTAAATAAGTATAGTCATACAACAGAATACTATACATCAGTTTGTATGCTGTTGTAAAAGAATATTTAACAACATGGAAAATGATCATGATGTATTATTATCTGAAAGAGTAAGTCCCATTTAAGAATCATATATAGACATAATACAGAACAAAGATAAGGGAAGATACACACTATGTTGTATAGACTCTAATTTTTTGTAAGGCCACCCAAAGAAGAAGGAAAAGCAGGAAAGGTCTTGGGACTCACACAGCCAGAACTCAGAGAGACCTGGAACCCTTTCTCACCATTTGAAAATGCAATAATCCCCTGGGTGAGGTAGTCCTCCCATCATAGACATTCACATAATGTAGGCTCTCTCAGCCACAGCTGATCCCTCCATTTCTTTCTATTGCCCTCTGTGTGTCTCAAATCCAAACATATATGAGAGGGTCTGAGTCCATCATTTAGTCATCACCCAACAGGAAGCCTCTACACTGGGCAGAGCCCTCAGGCCTGGCCATTCCATTGCCTGCGGTCTGCTCAACCTGCAGACAGGTGCCTTTGGCCTTGGTCCAATTACTCACATGCAGGGTGGTGTGATCACATGACACATACCTGGAAATACACAGACCAGGAACTGTTGTGACTTCTCCTCCCTGAAGCTCTACTCAAAGCTTATGTCTCCTCTCCAGTCTATTCATCAAACAAATCAGAGCTTATACCTGCATGGTGGGAGAGAAAGAAATGAGCTAGGATTGGATTTGGCTCCATTTAACAAAACCACAACATTAAAATGATTTAAATGCATGAGGGTTTATTCTGTCAAGAAGTCTGGAGGTGGGCAACCCAGGGTTGGAATGGCAACTCGCAAATTTATCAGAAGTCCAGGAACATTCTAACCTTCTGCTCCCTGTTCTAGCATGCAGTGCAGAGGTCATTATTTCTGTTCACTAATAGTCTTTCTTCTCTCATTTCAAGTAGACAATAGGACCACACTTGCCCCCTCCTTCGAATTTTGGTGTGGCATGTAACTTGGCTTGACAAGTGAACTGCTAGGGGAAGTGACGTGTGCCACTTCTGAGCAGAAGCCAGTGCACAATTCATTGTGTATGTCTTTCCACACACTATTTGATTCTGAAAGCACACATCAAGAGGAAGCCTCCATCAGCTTGGGTAATGAAGTGACTCTAGTTAGCATAGGTTCTTTGCTGAACTCTATTGAACATTTAGGTGAGGAAGAAGTAGAAAACCAATGAAATTGAAGATTGTTGTTATTGGAGCAGAACTTAGTCTATCCTGACTCATAAATATGGGCATCCTCAAAGTTACTTCCTGGTCTACGTTGGCTTCTGGAGATTTAACCATCATTTTTTATGTGCCAGGTGTCCAAAAAGAAAAAAGAAAATGGGGAAGGAAAAAAAATGGAGAAAGGCAAAACCTCCCAATAAATTCATTCTATTAAGGACATTCAAGACATTCAAGAGGGGAAATGATGGAACACATGTGGAAATGTATGGACTGGTTGAATTTAGGTCTAATCGAGTTTAGGAAGCACATGGACGGATTGTACTGGTGGCTGCATGGCATGGAGGCTAAACCATAAATGTCCTCTAGAGTGTGTCTGAGCTTCCTCCACACTACCTGGACCTCCTGGTCACCTCATATGTGAATCTTCTTTATAACTAAATGCACGGTGACTGTCAGTGACGAAAGACCCTGAAATGTCATTAAGTAAATAGTCATACAAAATTCCAATATACAGCCCTAGGGGGTTTGGCTCAGTGGATAGAGTGTCGGCCTGTGGACCAAAGGGTCCCAGGTTCAATTCCGGTCAAGGGCACGTACTTTGGTTGCAGGCTCCTCCCCAGTCAGGGCCCTGGTCAGGGCACATGCAGGAGGAAACCAATTGATGTGTTTCTCTAACATTGATGTTTCTCTCTGTCTTTTCCTCTCTTCTACTCTCCCTAAAAATCAATGGAAAAATATCCTCAGATAAGGATTAACAAAACAAAAAAAAAGGAAGAAAAAGAAAATACTCCAATATACAACAAAGAGTGCTATGGGAAGAAGCTGATGTACTACTTTACCCTTTGGGCAAAAGTATTTTAAAGCAGCGGTCACCAACCGGTAGTCCGCGGACCACTGGTGGTCCATGAGGTCAGAAAGGTTGGTGACCGCTGTTTTAAAGGATAAATAACAGGGAGTTAAAAAAAAATAAAACACTCCTGAATAGTGGGTGTGGGAAAAGGATCCTTTTCTGGAAAGACAATCCAAAGTAACAAGTCTAAGAGTTACCATCCTGAGTACTTGTTACATGTGCTATGTACCAGGCATTATGCTAAGCACTTCACATGCACTGCCTCATTTTATCCCCACAATGTCTCCATGTGATGGACATTATTTTAACCCTTATTTCTAATGCAAAAACAAAAGAGCACAGGGATTCTAGAACATCAATTACACTAATGGTCATTTAATGGTTGCCTTGCATGCACACCCAGTGTGAGGTGGCTTTGTGGCTCCTCTCATTACAGGATGGAGTCAATTTCCCCATCCTTTAAATCTAGGCTGGTTTGTGACTTTCTTTGGTCAAAATGATTTCAAAGAAGTGACGATGTGCTGGTTCTGAGCCCACACCTTAAGACGGCTTGCATGCCTCTATTATGTCTCTCTTCAAACTGGGCTACTGCACGTGGAAACCCGGGGCAAGCCTGCTGTATTTTGAGAGGCACATGGAGCAGAGCTGAGTCATTCTAGATGACTAGCCAACTCCTAGCTGACCCACCAAATGACCACAGATGCATAAGTAAGCCCGTCCCTGATCAACAGAACTACCCAATCTCTGAACTCTTGAGCAAAAATAGGTATGGATTACTGTATGCCACTGAAGTTCTGTAGTTGCTTGTTAAGTGACATTACTGTGGCACTAGATAGCCTGGAGGGGGATAAATCAGCAGCTTCTTCAAAGGCACCCACAAGAAAATGGCAGAGCCAGGGTTCGGACCCAGTATGTCTATCTTCAGAGCCTGACACACAGGGGGAAGTCTTGAGAAAGAACAAGTCACTTAGCAAATATCTGAAGTTTCTTAGAATCTCCAGTCTCCAAGTCAGAGGTCCTGTGTTTACCACTGGGGTCTCATTAACTAGTCCAGGCTTCTGGACCTTGCTTTCCTTATCTTTAAAATGGGCATAACAAGATTCCTGTTAGGGTCCAGTGAGACACCTCTGTGGAGGCACTTCACAAACAGCTATGCAGACGTCGACCTCACATTCTCCACCTCAGATGAGAGCTCAACATGCCGAGGCAGCTCTGCCTACAAGGGCCTTTCCTAGGAAGTCCTTCCCACTCCTCCGCGCACGTGTGCGTGCACCTGTAAAGGACAGCGCAGTGGATGGTTTGTCTTCATAGCTTTCCCCCTCCCATAACAGGAAAGTTTTAGCTGAGTGGTAAATGGGAGAAAAAGAACAAAAAATTCCTAAGCTGCTATCAAACTCCCAGAGGCCCTTAATGGTGATTTAACGCTGGGAGATCTAACTTGCCACAAGATTGGGACAGGGCTGTATTTTTTTCTGTCGGGCTTAGGTGAGTGGTAGTGTGGCCACATTTAAAGGCAGTGGGGAGAGGGTGGTGTTAGGGCCATCAGTCATGTACCTCGGAACATGGTCTGGATTATGAGCAAAATTAAGGGACAGGGAGAGTGAGAGATGGCGGGAGAATGACATTGGGGGAGGGAGTTGTCAAGGAAAAACAAAAGAGAGGGTCGGGATACACCTCAGATGTACTTACACCTCTCCTTTTTCTAACTAAATTCCTCTTCCCGTCGTCCCCAAACCCACCCTGGCAAAAGTTTTGCGGAGATCCCTTCGCTTCCATGGTGGTTCCAGATGTGGTCTCGCAGAAACAGTCACTATTTTCAGTTTCTGTCCTATTCTTTCATGTCTGTGTATATCTATAGCTTTATTCTTATTTCCATTCATCTCCATCTCCAGCGAGCTATCTACAGGTTGAGGGAAATAAAATGGCAAAGTCTATTCCCTATCTCACTCCTTTCCTCACAAGAGGTGCATATTCGCTAAGGAGCCTAGTCAAGCTCAAGCAAATGCACGCACATGCCAGGAAATGCGAAACCAGTCAGATAAGCCAAGAGCTGACACTGGTCGTGCTCACAAACGAGCCAAGCGTGGGACCAAGACGAGAAAGCGGGCAGCCGCCAGGTAGACCAGGAACATTTCTGAGGATATGAGTGTATCCCAAAAGAGATGATGTATATAAAAAAGGATGGAGAGAGTGGTAGGGACCCAGCGGCCAGCAGGTTCCATGCACATGAACTGCCACAGCATCACTGGGCCTTTGTCAGGAGGATCCTGCTGAGTCTGATAAGCAAAGTTAATCATTTCTGTGATTACGTTCTGTTTCCTAGTTGGAGTCTGTGACCATCCGTTGAAGCCAATATCAGTCTTTCAGAGCAGGGGTGGAGAGATGAAGCACACATTAGCCATGACATTCACCTCTGCTGTTGATGACAACCTTCTCTCCCCTGCAACTACCTTTTTAGAGAAGAGACTATTTCCTAAGAATTAGGGCTGTTATTTCTTTTAAGTTTATTTTCATTTAATTGCATTTATTTTGAATGGGGAATATAGGCATGTGGTAAAAAATTCAAATGTTATCAAATATACATAAAAGAAACAGTAAACTCCCACATCCCTATCCTCTGGCTCACCAGGCTCCCTCTCCTTCCCAGAGGAGCCACCACTGTTAGCTGTTCCTTTCCTGTCCTTCCTGGGATATTTTACATATATACACACACATATATGTACATACGTATATAGACATTTTAAAAAATACAATAATAGCACATTATACATAATTCTCCGCATTTGCTTTTTTTACTTAATGATATATCTTAGTACTATGGTACTGACTCATGTTTAATAGCTATGAAGTATGATTTGAATGTAATCTAATTTATATAACCATCCCCTATAGCAGATATTTAGTCTAGTTCCCATCTTTCGCTTTTAGAATAATGTTTTAATAAATGATTTCGTACTTCACAATACCACTTAAATTCATAGTCCTTTTAAAGATCAGTAAGAGGTTATTTCTAACATAATCATGTTTTTTCTCTATGGAATTCCATCTATCAAAGAGCAGGACTATACTTCACAGCAGCTATCAAACTGAGGTCTAAAGCAGAGGTCCAAATTGATAGCCACAGGCTAAAACTGACATATAGACGTGTGTTTGGTCCACACCATTGTTTTTCAAAATGAAATAAACTGTCAGCATGAAAACTGTCAGAATTTTGATGTGATTTAGAGAAATCACATCAATTACAAGATGTGGGTGTCTCTTGAATAATTAAATTTTAGCAATGCCGGGCTCCCAATCTGGCCCAACAGTGGCCAGCTGGAGCCGAGTAAAAGCTGTTCAGTTCTGAAGGAGCTGGGGCTTCCTCTCACCCACATGACCACAAGGAGAACCAAGATTGCTCCTCATGTTTGAGGTGGTGTCAGTTGTCATTTATCATCACACATTCTCTACTTTTACCTCTTTCACAGAGTTGAGAAAAATAAAGTGAAACATTTTGTTCTCAAATGTCCCATAATAGTAGAAAAAAAGGAAAGATATATATATATATCTATATATCTATATATATATATATATAACATAAAGAAAATTTAAAAAATATATTCTTTGCATGTTGCCAATAAAGAAACTGAAGCCAGAGTGAATAAGTAGCTTTTTCAGAGAAGCAGAAATAGTCCATGGCACAGGTAAAAGTAGCTTTCAGGACTTTAGGGTCCTTTTAGAAGCTCTGCTACAGAGCACATTTTGATGTTGATTCTCTAAGTTAAATATAAAAGCTATTTTGATCAACTAAACACCATAAAAAATTTGTATGAAAGCCTAAACTATCAAGGGATACTTATTATTCTCTCTCTCTCTCCCTCCCTTAGATATATATATATATCTATAGATAGATAGATAGATAGATAGATAGATAGATAGATAGATAGATATACTCACCACCACTCCCTACTGCCTTATACCCAGATGTTTCCTCACTCATTTATGTAACTAGCCTGGCACCTAGAAGCATTGGCGAGAGGGACAGAGAGAGAGAGAGGGAAGGAAGGATCAGGAGGGAGGGAGAAAAAAGAAGAGAAAGAATACATTGGAAAACAAGAGTGTATCTGAATTTGACCTCTCCTAGGACAGTGTCAACATCCGGATGCAGAGGTAGGCATGCATGTCCTTATAATCACATATTCTAAGAAGAAGTAGCCAAGACAAAGGGTTCTGAAACTTATTATGGTCATAAGAAGGGAGGTCTGGGAGCTGGAGGCCAGCAAGAGAGGAAGGAATAATCAGATCAGACGTCAGGCAGCCAGGGAATCAGCATGGCCTGGCCGTTCCTGGCTCTAGCAAGCAGAGAATCCCCAAATGTTTAAAAGAACCAGACCCTCCCAAGGGCAAACGTTTTCAGAAAAAAGTCTAATAGAGGCCTATTTATCTCTCTCTCTCTCTCCTCTTTATTTAAACACTCCTTCCATTTGTCACCCCCTTTTGGCAGGTTTGACCTGGAAAGGATTATTTATTTTTTTAATTCCATTTATATATAAAAAAATAAATCACCTTAATCTGTCCAGTGGACTTTGCAGCAAAAGTGGCCAATCCGCTGATTCTGGAGGAAGAAGAGCAGCTGGCAAAACTAATCAATGTTGGACATTTGCATATTTCCCCTTTTTTATGGTCTCCCCTGGTGCCGGGAAATTGGTTTTCTGTGTTGGAAGAGGAGCGTGGAGAGCAGCTGCTGCCTCCTGGTCCAGTGCGTAGTAAAGGAGGGAGCGTGGAGCAGAATTCATCTACCAAATATCCCAACAGGTTAACCAGTTCTGGAGCGAACAAGTCACAGCTCTTGCTTTTGAAGCTTCTTTGTATTGAGTATAAACAAGTCTGTGTTTCTGGGAATAAGGTATCTCTCTTCAGATCCCTTCTCTATACTATACTATACGCAACAAGATGATGCTTCTGAGGCTTGATGATCTTCTGCTGATAAGATGCTAACCTCCCACCCCCCCCACCCCCGCAAAATAAATTAAATACAAGTACAAACTTGAAAAAAAAAAAAGAACCACAAACTATGCATGCCACTGAAATTAGGCAGCAATGCAGTGCCCACTCAAATTACTGTTTCCTACCTGCCAGGAATTGGGTGCTACACAAGCATCATCTCACTTAATTTTCTCAGTACTGAAAGATACGTGCTATTGTTAACCCTGTTTTATAGATGGAGTATCTGAGGTCAGAAAAGCATGGCGGTTTTCTCACAGGCTCTAGGCTTGTAAATGACAGAGCTGATACGGATCTAGGTCTTTCTGACTCCCTTGCATGCTTAGCTAAGTCCCTGGCGAACTTCCTTCACAGGACAAGCATTCTACAAGGATATTAGGGCTGCAATTTTAATGAGGCCCACTGAGTGTCCTCCCTTTGGAATCTCTAACACTGCGGATGGCAATCACGCAGGGAAAAGAAACCTGTGCATCGTATTTGTTACGTGATATTTTTCCTCCCGCATCTTCTCCACAAGAAGCAGTCCGTTGCTGGGCCCTTTCTCCTCAAACAATTCACAGCTGAAGTGGCTGCCCCCAGACCGCACTTCTGTTCTGAAAGAATATTTCTTCTATTGGCCACTTCTCTTCCTGGCAACTCCTGTGTTCTCTCTGATGTCCTTAAAAGTGAAGTCACTGTTCACTAGCTCTCGCGGCTGACAGCATACCCCTCACTGCAATTTCCTGGTCAGAGAGCCACACCTAACGCAGGTCACCTGTCCTGTGATCCATGAAGCTTCAGACTTCCCAGCCCATCTCTCTCCAAACTAATCTTTAGTGATGGTATTTTCTAATAATTACTTTTCGTTTGCATACAATACAATACTCCCTTTGTGGCAGAGTTCTATGAGGTTTTTTTTAAAATGTATAACTTTACATAACCACTACCTCAATCAAGATAAAAGCACTTCTATCCTCTTCCCAAAATTCCCTCATGCTACTCCTTGGTTGTCACCAACCCGACGCCAACCACTGATTAATCTCTGTGTCTATCAGTTTGCCTTAGAACATGCTCTCATACATTGTGTTTCCCTCTGGGCCTGGTTTCTTTCATTCAGGATAATCATGTGAATTCATCGTGTTTGTGCATGTCAATAGCCCATATTTTTATTGATGAGTAATATTCCACTGTATAAACGTTCCATGGATTCTCAATCCATTTATAAATTGAGGAACAACAGGATTGTTTTCAGTTTTTGATGATTATGTATAAAGCTGTTATAACCCTTTGTGCACAGGATTTGTGTAAACATAGATTTTTATTTCACTTAGGAAAATACCTAGGAATAGAATCGATGGGTCATATAGTAAGTTCATGTTTCACTTTATGAGAAACTGCTGAACTATTTTCCAAAGTGACTATAACAGTCAGCATTTCTGCCAGCAACACATGAGAGTTCCAGTTGTTCTACATTTTTGTCAGCACTTGATATTGTTAGGGGTTTTTTTGTTTTTCAATATTCTAATAGGTATGTAGTGGTGTCTCATATGGGGCTTTTTAAAGTATGTTTATTGGTTTTTAGAGAAAGAGGAAGGGAGAGATAGAGACATTGATGAGGGAGAAAGATCCATTGGCTGCCTCCTGCATGCTCCCTACTAGGGATCGAGCCTGCAACCTGGGCATGTGCCCCAACTGAGAATCAAACAGGTGACCTCTTGGTACACGAGATGACACTCAGTATGACAATTGAGCCATAGTGGCTGGGCATCATATGGTTTTAATGCAATTCTCATATGCTTCTTATACTACTCACATATCTTCTCTGGCAAAATGTCTCTCAAATCTTTTGCACATTTTTAACACAGGGTATGATTTTGGGTGATATTCTTATAATTTAGAGATGGATTCATTTTAAGTTGGTCCTTTTTAAAAACTTTAAATATCCCAGAATGGCAACCCATTAAGCTGTTAGATCACTAATGTCCCAATATATAAATTACTTTAATGTTTTTTTATTTTAAAAAATATATAAGCAACTACCATTTACAGCTCTTTGTACTAGGGACTGTGAATACAAAATAAGTAAACAGAGTCCAGTTTCAAAGAGACTTGTTTAATCAGATTGCTATCCACAAAGCTAAGTAATGCCAACGCTGAGGTAAAAGGGAATTTACAAAGTGGAGCTGAGATCAGCACAGTCATTTCAGAGCAGGGGTTCTTGCCGTGAGCTCACTGCACCAGCAGCATTCAAGTTACCTAGAAATCTGATAGAAACCTATTGAATTAAAAAGTCTGGGGAGGGTCCTAGTAATCTGTGTATCAACAAGTGCTCTGGGTTATTCTGAGGTACATGTGAGAGCAAGGGGAACTGCTGAAGAAATCTAAAGGAGGAACTGAGTGGAGGCAAATTTTGCTTGAGGCTCAAGTTTCAGATTCGTGTGCAATTGAGCAGTTTTGTTGTTTTCTGACTCTTATCCCATAGTATTTAGACTTAAAAATCTGGTGGGTAAAGTGCCCCCTAGGTACTTCCGAGTTAGCATCATCCTCATGGGGTAGTTACTTGGTCCTGTATGTTAATTCTGAGCGTAGTCAGCTAGTCACGCCCAGAGAGGTGAGATCTCTCCCCTTACCATCCTCTTTCATTTCCAGATTAATCATATCAAGAGGGAAAAAAAAGGTAGTATATTCTAAGTGATCAGAAACATTGCAATGGATCCAAGCCTATTCTAAAAGATTAATAATCTTACCTCAGCACTTATCTCTTGATTCCAATAATTTCTTTCTTTTGTATTTTTGTTGTTGATATTGTTTCTCCTCCAGAACATTTTTGAGGATTAGGAAGTTCTCGGAGGAGTTAGTCATTCTTACCTTGTACGTACCGCTACAGAATGGTTTCAAGAGGATAAAATATTTTTGTAAGAAACAAGAGAAGTCAGAGACCATTTATCTTTGTGAAACATTTAGTCTAACTCCAGTTCTACTCTTCCTCCGCGATATCATTTCGTTATTTTCCAGAATGACAGGCATCCATTCAACCTGTGCTATAGGCAAAACCTTGCTGTGTACCATGATCAGAAGCAGGAGATGGGCTTCCAGAGTGACCTCACAGAAGCCAGAGCAGGGGGTGGGATCTGGTAAGTGCTTGGTGAGCTACATAGACAGGTCATCAGAGAGACGCCAGGGTGCAGGGATGATATCTGGTGGGGCATTTGGCCTTGACTGATGGATACTGTATTTAAAAACAGAGATATGAAGACAGCATTCCAGTTATACACATATATGTAATATATATTATATATGTAATACATATATTACATATGTAATATATATGTAACATATATCTTCAACAAAACTAAATTTATGTCAACCAAAACCTGTCTATGAATGTTCACAGCAATATTATACAAATAGACAAAAAGTAGAATTACCAAATGATGGATGGATAAGCAAAGGTAGTGTATCCATACAATGAATATTATTTGGCCTAGAAAATGATCACATCCCACGGAGCCCTACCAAGATTTTTGTCATGGAGTTCTTCTGCCACTGCTTTTCCACACATTATCTTACAGGCGAATGGGTGGATGTGCTCTACACAGGGCAGGGACAGTCAGTGAAAGGACATGAGGAGGAATAATCCAATGGCCAACATGAGGCGTGACTGAGGGTGAAAGACAGCAGAGACCCCGGCCTGCATTCCTCTCCACTCTCTCAGCACCGGAATTTAAGTCTGTGTTTCTAGACAAAGTTCACACACGACTGAAACCGCAGATGCAGTTCTCTTCCCCAGTCCCAAAGGCCCCCCATCAGCCCTCAGCCTTGTGTAGGAGCTTCCAAACCCCTATCCACGGTTTAATTAATTTTCTGAAAAAAAGTGATTGGTTGACATGACTGCAATAAACATCAAATCTCATTAATTAATGCTGAGAGATCAGGGTCTGTGCTGTCTCGCAGTCCTCGTGCTGGCATCACTTTGGTCACATGGCCCAGAAAGGGCCGTTACAATGGAAGGAGGACCAAAGGCCATGGCGGCAGCATCTGCACTGACACTGAGATAATCAGCTTGGAGGAATTCACACTCCAGCCCACTCCCTGGAGAAGGGTTTGGGAGGCCTGGATGAAAGGATTTAAATGTGGTTGGTGAGGAGGCATTATCATTTTGATGATGGCCTGGAAGGGAACTATCAGCTTGATGAACACTGAGCTTCCCTGGGCTCCACGGCACACTCCACACTGGCTTTCCCAGCCTTCTTCCCTTGCTTCTCTCATTCATTCTCTCTCTCTCTCTCTCTCTCTCTCTCTCTCTCTCTTTTTCTCTCTCTCATCTCCTCACCCATAACTACAGTCATCTTCAATTTCATGTTAATTCAGAAGAGAGTAAAAGGGGAACAAAAAGCAATCTTTGCTTCTTCCACTCAAGTTAAAAACCTAAAGGGACCACAGCTCCCCACCGAGGCACTTGCTTCAGGGCCTGGAGACAATGCGAAATGTTCTGCGAACACTCAGAGGTTAGGTCCTGGAGATGAAGCAGTGTGATTAAATCTTGATAGATTTTTGTTTGAAGAGTGAGGGGGGCGGGAGGGGGGGAGGAGCTCTGTTTGCCTGGTTACGAAGAGTGCCCTTGGCAGTCCCTAATTAATCAGGGTCTTGATGAGCACATTTTCCCTCCCAGGACCCAGACACCAAGCAAGAGTCTATCTGAGGCAGCCTCTGACCCACTCCCACGTAAATGCTCCATCCCCGCCACTCCACTGGACCTTGCCCTGAAAAACAGCTGCGTCCTGATTAGGAAATTGTTTGTGACTCCTAAAAATTAAACCGTAGCCTCACCCAGCCCCAGAGGGCAGCAGGCAAAGTTGATTGTTGTTACATGTCCTTCATATTTTCATAGGGAAGTACTATTCCCTTATTAATAAATTAATCATCTTTTCCACTTTAAGAATGAAGAAATAGAGACTCAAAAAGTAAAGTAATTTGCCTAAGGTCACTCCCCAAATGGATGACAAGTCCCTAACTGTTCAGAACCAGGAGGGAGTAGATGGGCCAAAATGAGGTCATGCCTGCTGGATGTTGAGGCTGGGGCTCCAGACTCTAGGTTTTGAGATTGGTAGTGTTAATACAGGGAGGAGTCTTTCTCTTTATTATTGTTTATTTCATGTCACCATATTTTAAATGATTGCAAAGGTGACAGCTCAGGACTGAAAAGCACAGAGATACATGGAGAGAAATTA
This sequence comes from Myotis davidii, assembly GCF_000327345.1. Lineage (NCBI taxonomy): Eukaryota > Metazoa > Chordata > Mammalia > Chiroptera > Vespertilionidae > Myotis > Myotis davidii. Next base: position 7,195,275 of record NW_006292696.1, on the reverse strand, counting down.
TATAGTAGAGGTCTTGATAGCATGAAGTCTCATTCAGGTGTGTGCTGGCTACAGACAAATAGAGGGAGAGAGAGGTCCTAATCCAAGATAAAGGACTGGAATTAATGCTGAGGAAGGTCCCAAAACCCATTTCCAGAGCAATTGTGATTGTGTCCAGTAACCTGTCTGGTCCACAGCTCATTCATTGGTGCAGGGGTTTTCTGTTATGGCTGCTGTACCATCAGGGTTGGCATGAGGTTAGAACCAAGTGGTATTTGTCTAGCAAACTTCAAGTGGACCCCCATACGGGGTAGCAGTTAGACCCCTACCACTTAGAGAATAATGGCTAATGTTAATGAGTTTTTAATATGTTTCAGACACTAGGCTACTTTGTAAACTATCCCCATTCAATCTTCAAATGTCATCTGAATTAAGTACAGTAAGGCCTCACTTATCATGGTCAGTAGGTTCTGTGACTTTAAGTGAAATAATGTATAATGAAACCAATTTTACCATAGGATAATCAATAAAAGCAAGAGTTATGTTCCTATGGCATCTCATCAACGTTGTAACAAAAAGATGTTGAACAAAACGATGCTGTTTGAGGACCTATTGTCCTAGCATGGCTCCAATTTAAAGGATGAAGAAGCTGAGGCTCGGAAATGGTTAACTTGCCTAAAGGTCACACAGCTAGTAAGTTGCAGAGCCAGGAGTGAAAGCTAAATGTGTCTAATTCTAGAGCGGGAGCACTCACACACTAAGCAACTAATTCTACCGGGCAAAAGCTCTCCAGCGTAATCCATACAAGCGGTACACACCTCCATGGAGCACAATCCGGGAAAGACTGAGCTAAAGACACACTCGTGTAAACGGAATATAATTTCTGGTCCTAAAAAACTCACCAGTAGGGCTCAGTGTCCCTTCTCAGATTAGAGCCTGCAGGCAAAGAGGGTGGGTGGAGGGACTAGGCAGGACTTGAGGCAGGCACAACCCTGCAACAGCCCAGCTACCCCACAAATCAGCGGTGGCTCCCTCCGCTCTAGTTCATTCCAAACAAATCCATTAAGAGCACCATCTTAATGAATATTTTATACAGTTATGACATAGTGAGTCCCATTTAGGAGGGGTTCTTACTAAAGGCTGAGATAATCAACTACTAAAATAGCCAACTAATCATCAAGGCCAATAGAAATCTGGTCAGGGGACACAATTTTACACGAAGAAAAAAAATGAAAGTCATATACTCCCTTCTTGCTGATTTCAAAATCCATTTTTAAAACTCTATCTACCATGTTCAAATACAGCCTCTTCATAGTTTCTGAAGAGAGTTAATGTACATATTTGTGTTTTTTTCCTTAAATTAGGTCCATTTCTGAACCCTGAGCAAGCATACACGCACACATGCACACAACTTCATAAACACATCTTAATCTACTTCCCCTAGAAACAGAAAGTGAAGAGAAAATTCCAATTCAACCACATCCCATGCACCTACAGCACATCACCTCTCCTGGGAAGGCATGGTGCGGCTCAGAGACTCAGGATGCAAAATAGAGCTCAGCCTGCAACACACAAAGCAAACCCATGTGTAAAATGCAACTTGCAGATGGGTTTGGTTTGCTCTGCCAGTGTTGGCTTGAGAAATTTGAATTCATTATTAACATTTTAAAATCTGGAGATTTCACAAACATTTCTGGGTTTCTTCTGACTTATTTTGAATAATTGGGAGCGCTGACGT
>NW_006292696.1:7184447-7193524 GCF_000327345.1 Myotis davidii | reverse complement strand
GCTCAGTGACAGCCAGCTGGAGCTGAGTCGTAGCTCACAGAGGGGCCGGCCTCCCCGGTTCCCAGCCTCCATCACGTTTCCCTGACAGGAAGACAGGATCGATTGCCATCTGCCATTACCTTTGAGTGGCTGTTTTCCTTAGAGTTGAAAGGAAAGCATAGGCATTAGACCAGGAACAGAATATAGAGCCCAAACATAAAAGCATGTATGGTCAACTAACTATTGACAGGGTTGCCAAGAGCACACAATGGGGAAGGGACAATCTCTTCAATATATCCGCATACAAAAGAGTGAAATCGGACCACTCTCTTACCCTACTCATAAAATGAACTTGAAATTAAGTAAAACCTGAAACCATAAAAGCCCGAGAAGAAACATAGGGAGAAAGACCTTGACCTTGGTCTGGCCAATGAGTTCTTGCATAAGACACCATCAGCAAAGGCAACTAAAATAAGAGGAACTGCATTAAACTAAAATGCTGCTGTACAACAAACCAACATAAACTGAAGAGGCAACCTACAAAATGGGAGAGAATCTTCGCAAACTATATATCTGATATGGGGTTAATATCCAAAATATATAAAGAACTCATACAACTCAACAGCAAAAAAAAAAAAAAAAGGAAATAACCTATGGACACAGACACTAATGCTGTGATAGCCTGGGGAGGGGATAGAAGCAGGGTGGAGGGGGTCAGTGGGGGAATATGGGGTGCATCCTGTAACACTTTCAATAATAAAGATAAATATTTTTTAAATGGGTAAAGACTGAATGCACATTTTATCAAAGAAGACATATAAATGGATATATGAAAAGATGCTCAACATCACTAATCATCAGGTAAATGCAAATCAAAACCACAATGAGATATGGCCTCAAACCTGTTAGAAAGGCTATAATCAAAAAGTCAAGAGATAATATGTATTGGGAAGGAAGTAGAGAAAAGGGAACCCTTACACACTGCTGGTGGGAAAGTAAAATGGTAGAGCCATTATAGAAAACGTCAGTTCCTCAAAATATTAAAAATTGAACTGCCATATGACCCAGCAATCTTATTCCTGCATGTATATTTGAAAGAATTGAAAGCAGTAACTCAAAGACATATCTGCACACCAATGTTCCTTACAACATTATTCATAATAGACAAGCTATGGAAACAACTAAGGATCCGTCAGAGGACAAATGGATAAAGATGTGGCATGTATTTATACAATGGAGTATTGTTCTGCCGTGAAAACAAAGAAAATCCTGCCATTTGTGGCAATATAGATGGGCCTTGAGGATAGTATGCTAAGTGAGATAAGTCAGACAGAGTAAACAAATACTGTATAATCTCATTTATCTGTAGGAACTACGAAAAAAAAAGCTGAACTTGTAAAATCAGAGAATAGAGTGGTGGTTACCTGGGGCTGGGGTGGTGAAATTGGGGAGATGTTGTTTAAGGGTAAAAACTTGCAATGAGTTGATACATAAGTTATGGAAATCACCAGATAGCGATTAAAGTCAACAATACTGTATTACAAACTTCAAAGTTGCTAAAAGACAAGATCTTCATTTTTCTCAGCACAGAAATATAATTATGTGAGTTGACAGAGGTTTTAGCTAACAGCACTGTGATATTTGTATTGCAGCATATATATCAAACGAACATATTGTACACCTCAAATTTACACAATGTAATGTCAATTATATCTCAATTAAAAATGAATTGACTAAGTATAAAGAAAGAAAAGCAAAATATTTGTTGTACCCCTGTCTCTACCTGAAGTGGGAAAATGAAGGGCAGGCCGCAATAGCTACACTTTGAAAGAAAAATGGGAGAATATTTAAAGCTTAATTCTGTGTAAAAGTGAAGACTTTGTATTTGTGTTTGTATATCACAAATCACAGGCTGATTTAACTTAAGGTTTTCTCCCCTCACCCCTGTGAACATCTGAGGTTGACATCCTTGCCTAAAGTCACTGAAGATCTTTGGAAATTGGTCTTTACTCCCATAGTTTTCACTCCCATAGTTCCAGGTGCCTTCCTTAGTACTCAGCACAGTGCTAGGCATAGAGAGGTGCCTAAAAAGAAAAAGCATTATGCACTAACCTTATATCGTACCCTTTCCCCATCCCCATTTGATTTCTATGGATCAACTACCCCACACCACCATCCTCTCTCTTGCTAATGTAAGAATCCTTTTAGATCCTTTTTTTACTGTCTAGATTTATTTCAAGATGATTTGCCGGGAAAGAACCTGGTAAAAGAATCAAGTAGAGACTTTAGTCACTGGTTTGATAGAGTATTCATTGGGGGAACAGCCAAATATAGGTTTAAATTCCAGCTTTACCACTCACTATTTTGGCTTGAATTTTCCAATAGCAGAGCCTGAAATGAAGATGCGTGTGCAGGGTACTTTATTGCGGAATATGACCCCCAAATGAGGGGCAGAGAAGGAGGAAAAATCAATACAATTGAGCATTAACTGCTGCATACAACTGGTTACTTCACACAGGACCTTCTGAGGGGTCTTATGGAACATGTGTCAAAACTGTCAGCCAGGGACAAAAGCCGTTATCCACTAGTTCCTACCCCCAATGATGGAGGGCTGCCCCTTGATGTGTTAACACCATAGAAGCATATGAGGTGAAGGGGCAGGCTTGGCCGGTATCAGTGGCAAGGCCTAAGAGCGGTGAGGTGGTGAACACAGGGCATCCTGTACCATGACTGCAGTCAAATACTTCCTTTCTGGAAATCTCAGTTTCCCCTTCCACCAAATGGGCTTACACTAGTACTTCCCTTTTAGGAATATAGGGTGGATATAATGAAATAATCCACGTAAAGCTCACAGCAAAATGCCCCACACATAGCACACACTGAAGAATGGCTGTTTCTAACAGAAGCTCTTACCTCCAGGATGGTGCATTATGGAGGGCCCTTATCTGACGGCTCTGCAGCAACAATCAATGAGACCAAACAATTACGACTATAATTAGCAAGAGACTGCACACTGGCTGCTGCTAGGTCAGTTCTGATCCATAGACTTCTATTCTTTTGCCCTCCTCCTCTACACCCACAAACAAATCAGAAACTAGTTGCCAACATTTAAAAATCAGAGCATTTTCATATACAATTCAGATTTCCAGCTCACCCTCAAAAGATGGAAGATCTGTCCCCACCCAGCTGGCATCCCTACTGTCCGCTGACATTGATTAGCAGAGACCCTTTCAGGTGGGTCATGTTTTCTCCAATTTGCCACTGTCCCCTCAGAGTTATGCCACTTATTCATAGCATGCTACCCTAGTGGACATTTGTGTTTGAAACCCCTGCACTAATACTTAACCTAGAAAGGCAGGGTGTCTAGAAAACCTGCCAGGACCTGAGGAAGAAAAATTCTGAAAGTGACCAGGCCTTTGTTTTTCCGCGAGGCCCATGAAGCCCCGTGTCTCTGGGATGGAGGCTCCATGGAGCCTGCTAAAGTGAGAGTGTGTGGTTCCAGCGAGTCTGGCTATTACCAACCTGAGGCTGAGGTCACCCCAGATGCTCCCGGCGCCTGCAACTCTGTTTATTTCATTCTGGTTCATACCAGAGATTTATTTTTATGAACAGTGAACATTTTTTGTAACATTCCCTCATTTAACCTTCATTATCAAAGTCTCTGCCCAAAGCCCATATAAGCACCATTATTGCCCATATAACATTTTCCAACATAAACCATTTAAGGCATTTTTTTCCATTTTTATTTATTTCTCTTCCGTTACATTTCATTTGAAATGTGCATGGTGGAGAATGTATCTTGTTTTTATGTTGTTTCATATAGACCATAAGCCCTAATGGTGGGGCTGCCTATTTTGGAGGTTAACAAGCAATGGAGACATTCATCATATGGAACAAACAACCAGGAAATGCTGGCCTCTTAAAAAAAAAAAAAGTACTAGAAAGGAGTTTTGTATGACTGGGGAAACCGAAAGGAAAATAACCTGGCCTCTTTGTTTCTTCTGAAAGCCAAGAAAAGAAGACTCATGGTAGCTCCACACAAAGAAACCAAGAAGGCTTAGAAGCACAGTGTTGTAATATCACTCCTCAAACAACCCGTCAACATGCAAATTCTCCGTGGACAGTGATAGCGATAGAATGCATACCCCTGAATCTGTAGTACCTGGCCAGGGGCTGGTCAAAGTGAGCAACTTAACAAAAGTCTGCACTCGACTCTAAGAAACTCAACTCAACTGACTTAAGCAAAAATGGTAATATGTTGACTCACATAGTTAATAAGTTTAAGATCTTCAAGCACAGCTGTATGCAGGAACTAAAACACTACCTTTATGTCTGTCTGTCTGTCTGTCTATCTATCTATCTATCTATCTATCTATGTATCTATCTATCATCTATCTATCTATCTTCCCTGAACAGTAGTTCTGCAGGTTCTTTGTTTTTAGTAGTCAACTATTCACCAAGAAACTCTAGGCTTACTTACAATCCTATAAGCTCAATAACTAGTAAGGATGAATAGATTAATGAATTAATGAATAAATGAATGAAGAAAAAAGGAAGGGAGTAAGGCAGGAAGATGGAAGGAAAATGAAGGAAGGGAAGGAAGGAAAGAAGGAGTCAAGAAAGTAAGGAGAAGCTTTCTAATAGTTCCATCAATTTGGATCCCTGAACACCATGGTCAGAGGTAATGTTGACATTGACTGGAAGACCATCCTCCCCATGGGACTGAGACTGACCAAGGTGAAATGCATGCTGGGTGGGCATAAGCTGTAAAGGTCCACTACAGAGGAGATGGTTGATGAACAGAACCACAGAGTCAGGAGCCCTGGGCACTTTCTTCCAGCTCTCGATTAATCAGCAAGGAAGACTTATAAATTCAATTTAATTAATTGCCATACACATGTACTGCATTAATATGTAAGGACTGTGTGCTAAGGCCTAAAAGCAAAGTTGCAAAGCCATTAACAATGATCAACAAGTCTATCAACCAGCAGAGGCCATAGCTATAAGAACAAATTGTGAGAAAATCCTGTGCTAGGAGAAAAAAAAAGTATTTGCAAGGCGCAGAGGTAGCTTTGAATTCCCCCAGAAGCAGAGCCTGAGATTAGGATTTGAGTGCAAATGATGGACGTTTGTAAGGCAATCTAGGAAAACTGTGTAGAGTAGGGGAGAAGTGAGTCAGGGGAGGGAAGGATGCCAATATAAAGGGGACTATTATACCATAATTACATATGTAATTACCATCTCTAACCTATATTATTATATTTCCAAGGTACCACCATGAGCAAGTAGAACTTAATCTGCTAGGCTCTCTGGGAGCCAGTGTAGAAAATATGCCTCAATATTATTTAACAGGAAAGGTGAAGGAAACTGGGGTACTTATATATGAAATCCTGTCTATCACAGGTAAAAGGTTACTGGAGTGGAGGGCAGTAACTCCCCAGGCATTTCTGCCTGCCCCTGTGTGAACAGTGGGCTTCAAAGGCCAGGGAAAGCCCTCAGGTAGAGATAAGTTACCTGGATGGCAGTCAGGCCAACCGCACTGAGATGGTAGGGCTTGGGGGTTAGGGGCGGGGCAGCAGCAGGATCTAGTTTTCGGGTAGAAAACATTTTACTGCTCTTTCCTAAAAGAAGGAAATTGCACCAGAAAATCCCTGAGGGCTTAGCCCACTCTAAAATAAATAAAATGCAAGATATAGTCTAACAATCTTATATTTTGTTGGTGTGTCTCGGGCTTGTTTTAAACAATCTAAAAATGCATGGGAAATGGGTGGGTGGTGGAAGGTGGAGGCAGCTGGGAGGGGGGTGATGTTAATGATTGTGTGGTCAAAAAATCCAGGACTTCACATAAAAAATCTATTCATCAAAACAGCCTGGCTCGCTTAGAAAGGATCTGCTTACATTTAACCCTATCACCTCAGGCCCTGGGCTTGCGATGTGGGAACACAGGCCCCGGACCATCATTAGCGGACCCTTAAGACTGTGGGTCATAGAGAAGGCAGCGGAGGCTGCAGTGTGGTTATGAGCTCCTGGTTCTCAGACTCCTGACCTAGTGCTCTCCCCTCTGCACGGCCAGAGACACGAACCAAGAAGAGGAGGGAGCAAACCCGGTTTATGGGAAAATTGGATTTTTTTTTAATATCCAGATGCTTAGTTCTATAGTACCTTCACACTTCCAAAGGTTGTGCCCAAGGCAGGGAGTTTGGTTATGTATAGTAATATTATTTTTAGCATTTCGTACCCTTGGAAGTGTATTAGTGACTGAGATGTAAACAGGCTCACCAATATTTTTGCAACAGGCCCATGGCTCTGTAGTTCCCATTCCAACTAAACCCTGTTTCTCAGAAATCTGCCTGTAAAACCCAACCACCCCACCCCAGCCCCACCCCCACAAACTCGCACTGGGCCCCGTACCAGAGCATGTGTGTTCCCAGGGACAGGTTTATCTTTTTCTCATTGCTTAAGATGTGCTCTAGTAAATTAGATCTCTTCTCCATTTTTTCACTCTCCTTTTCTCTTTCCATTCCATAGAACACCACTATTGTTGCTTCTAAATGAAGCTTAAGAATTGCATTTGATTGCAAAGGACGGAATGTTTTACGTGGTGAGACTGGGGATGGAAAACATAAATATCATACAATCCAATAATGAACCACAACAACAGAGGGGAACCCTCCTGGAGCACTGTTGACCATGAGCGTCTCCAAATGCTGTGTGTTCAGCTCATTAGAAAGAACCTCATTTCTCTCTTGGTCAAGCACAGGATCGAAGTCCTTGAAATTAAATTCCTCAGTATGCACACAATACTGGGTGGCTCGAAGTTACTTCCTCCTTCCACTTAGGTAATTCTTCCGAGAAAAAGACTTAATTTAGCAGATTTGGGAGGTGATTGGAGCATTGCTGAATACTGTATGTTGTATTGGACATAGAGAAAGGACACCCTTTTCATGGACAAATTTTATCCTAGAACAAACACCCAACTTCTATGGGCTTCACTCAAGTCCTAGCATTCCCTCCGGGAGCAGGATTGCCTCTAGAAAAAGAAGAGTTATTATTGTGACTTAGCAGCTGAGAGAAACTGGAGTGGAAATGATGTTTCTTTTTTTAAATTAAATTTATTGGGGTGATATTGTTCGACATGAGATGTTTTTTAAATTAGGGTTTAATATTGGTTGATAATTTTTAAAAAGCTAATTTTTCTTGAAAGTTTGTTATGTATTAGCATGGGTCCGTGTGTTCTATATGTATTAACTCATTCAAACCTAAAAAAAAATCTTATAGAAATCTATTTTACAGATTAGGAAACTGACCATATCTTATCCCTTAGAAGAAATGCTAAAACAATAACCCTACTGCTTCCACTACTATTGCTACTATAATGAATATTAATAATGCACCAATTGACTCATTAATTTAACTAGTTATCAAGCATCACTGAACATCCAAAGCTTAAAATAGTGCTAGACATTATTATAAAAATAAGAGAAACAAGAAATTGTACTCATATGCTGGTATATACAAAAAGTGTAAGGGTGTAAGACCATACCTTGGGAACAATTGTAAGCAGTGACTTCCTTAAGCAAAATATGATTGCTGCTCAATATTTTATCTAGAAGGAGAAAACAAAGAAAATAAAAACAGTGCATTCTTAACTAAATTCTTACCCAATATTGACATGTATTTAACACTAAAATGTAAGCATAAAACTCTTAGCCTCAGAATAAAGGCTCTCTAATTAGGAATTAGTGCCAATTTGGAGATATTTTATGTGCCTATTGCAAATAGAGAATATAAAGTAAACATGCACATACACAATCATTTTCCAAAACTTAAAGATATATTGATGCTCTCCTAATGCATGTTTTTAGACACTGTCATGCCATTACTTCAACTATATAAAATATAAAAATGTCTTCATATAAAAGGAATCACTGATTTCCTTGACACGTAAAGAGTTTTTACAAACCAATAAGAATAAGGTTAATAAAAATAACACAACCAGAACAATTTTAAAAACCTAATATAAATAAGACTAACACACAATCAATAGCAAATGGGCAGAAGACATGAACAAAAAGTTCACAATAAAAGAAATATTTTGGTTTATGACAAAGTGCTCAACTTCAGTTAAATCAAGTTATGACACAGCAGTTGGCCTATCAGTTAAAAGTTGAAAGATACTATCATGGAGCATATATTTTATTGGCCCAGATCCTAATATACACTGTAGGTGGTTGAAATGTTGATCTCAATTTTCTTCATGATGAATACAATTGTTCTTTCCCTTTATTCTTCTTTTATCTCCAGGCTGTAATTTTTTTTTCCCACTTTGGCCTCTTCAAATTTTCTCTCCAGAAACAATGTTGGTGACATCTGCCCAGAATTCCCAATCCAAATAGTTAAACTAAAATATTGTGAATACTGTGGATGTGTCATCAGAGAAGCAAAGTCCCATGCATCTGGATCCTATGTACAGAAAGGTACAACCAGAGTCATCAACATTCTTTGAAAAGAGCTACTCAGCCCAGCCAGTTTGGCTCAGTGGATAGAGCATTGGGCTGTGGACTGAAGGATTCCAGGTTTGATTCCAGTCAAGGGCACATGCCTGGGTGTGAGCTCAATACCCAGTTGGGGGGCGGGGGGGAGGGGGCGTGCAGGAGGCAGCCAATCAATGATTCTCTCTCATCATTGATGTTTCTCTCTCCCTCTCTCTTCCTCTCTGAAAGCAATAAAAATATATTAAACAAACAAACAAAAAAGAGCTGCCCAGATGAGACTGGCAAAGCTATCTTTTGCTTCTAAATACCAGTCAATAGGGGAACAAAAAGAGGAGGGGGGCAGCCATTTAAATTAGTTTGATTCTCAATTTGGATACATTTTGAATTTTGAAAAATATGTTGCTTATCTTATCATAAAAGTTTTACCAATATTACCTTTTTATTTTGAATGTAAAGTTTTAAATATATAAATAATACTCTTTAATGATCCTTTATATAACTTTCCACATTTAATTCTCATAACACTATGCCATTATGCTATTATTATTCCCAATGTACAGATGAAGTAGCTATTGTTTAGAGATATTAAAGAATTTGTCCCAA